>NC_058411.1:16330707-16404026 GCF_002201575.2 Neomonachus schauinslandi
TTCTTTCTTTCTTTCTTTCTTTCTTTCTTTCTTTCTTTCTTTCTTTCTTTCTTTCTTTCTTTCTTTCTTTCCTTTCTTTCTTTCTTTCTCTCTTTTTTAAAAAAGTACCAAGCACTCTCTTCCTTTCCTTAGAAAAGAAGGTGGATTCCCCCCCCCTTTGGCTAAATATTACTGCATTTCTAAAATATGTAAAAGAAAATGCATCACTTTCTTCACAAAGTAAGTAATTTCGTTAATGAGCAGAAAATAGAGAGTTTCTACTACACTTCAAAATTTGACAGATATATTCAAATACCACAATGTGAGGATGAAATGAGCCAGAGAGAATTTGAGGGTTTTATTAGAAAACTTCCAGTTTGGATAAATTAAGTTAAGAGAAAAAATTACTAACTTTATTCTTCTTGATTAAATATTTATTTTCTGAAAATAAAGGAAAACCATTGAAACTGAAATGACAGTGATTTCATACAATCGAGTAAGCTTTCTAATAAAGATTTTTCCGGTGAAGATCTTGATATGGCAAAGATGAGAATATTGGATCCAATAATTTTCAGTGCAATTTCTACTAATGTTAGTGATTTTCGTAAAATACGATGTCATTGAATTGCTTCAAAAAGTTCAGAGTGGGGGGCGCCTGGGTGGCTCAGTTGGTTAAGCGACTGCCTTCGGCTCAGGTCATGATCCTGGAGTCCCGGGATCGAGTCCCTCATCGGGCTCCCTGCTCGGCAGGGAGTCTGCTTCTCCCTCTGATCCTCCTCCCTCTCATGTTCGCTGTCTCTCATTCTCTCTCTCGCAAATAAATAAAATCTTAAAAAAAAAAAAAAAAAGAGAAAAAAAAAAAAAAGTTCAGAGTGGAATGTGTGGGTTTCTGGTGTGGTCAATTAGTAGTTTGGATGATTGGAGAAGACAGACATTTAGATCCTTGTATCACTGTTTTATGTGATAGGAGCTTTATGTATTTTGCACATCAAGTCACAGCCAGGAACAACATATATAAGAATGATAATATGTATGTGGCTATTGAATATATACCGCAGTTTCTATGAATCCTTCAATTAAGGCTATTGCACAAAGTGAATTAGCTGGTAAACTTTGTAAACATATGTAATTCTTGGTGTAACATTAGCATGGCTGCAAAATTAACTGTGATTAGCTTGTTTCTATTCTATAGGTATTGACAAAGTTAAATTTCAAAGACCAAATTATTAAGCAGATTTTTGGGGGATATATGTTGAAACAAAGTTGGTGAATGTTACAATATATGTTTTCTTAATTTGGATACTATGGAAAGAGACTCTGAGACAGAATTGTATGCAGGGGTTGCATTGTTAGGTATCCTCAGGAGAGAGTTAGAAGAAGGATAAATATCAATTTTATAGTGGCAAACCTGGCAGATGCTACTTTAAGCAAATAATCAAGGTTGATATCATTAGTAATAAGTCATATTAATACCACATACCCCTGATATGATGCAACGAGAACACTTCACTTCTGAGGTAGTTTTACCCCATCAACAACTCTGGTGTGATGCTCGGAAAACATCAGGCAAACCCAAAGTGAGAGACATTACATAAAATACCTTGCTGAGGACTCTTTAAATTGTTAATGTGATGAAAAACAAGGAAAGACTGAGTAATTTTCCTAGATTGGAAGAAACAAAGGAGAACGGACTACTAAATGCAATGTGGTATTCTAGATTGGATCATGGAATGGAAAAATGCTTGGGGAAAACTGATGAAATCCAAATAAAGTCTGTATGTCAATTTAAAAATGTTTTATAATGATTAAGATAAAGATACCTAAATATAATTATGTAAAGAAAGTATGTAAATGTGAATTGTATACCCTCCCCACAAACGAGGGAGACTGGTTGGACAGTGGAAGGTCACCAAATTCAAGTTGCAGTTGAGGCTTCTGCTGATCTACAAGGAGCTTTGAGACTGGGATGGCCCTTTGGAGTTATCACCAAATGAGTCAAGGGGGATCTGGGCTTCTGCATCTTTGGCTCAGTCAGTTATTGCCTAAGCTGACCTCTGGGAGGGGCCATAACTTTACCCACGTCCACACGAGGGCTCAGCTATGCGCAGTCGACATCTGACAGAGCCCCAGGGAAAGATTGGACCCTAAAGAGGGAAGCTAGATGGGGAATGCAGGGAAGACACCATAGTTTCCACCGTATTGATCAAGAACTGTGTTGTCGCCTGGATGGCTCAGTCCGTTAAGCCTACGATTCTTGGTTCGAGTCAGGTCCTGATCTCACGGTTCTGAGATGTAGCCCCAGTCAGGGCTCCACGCTCAGCGGTGAGTCTGCTTGAGATTCTCTCACTCTGCTCCTTCCCCTGCTCATGCTCTCTCTCTAAAATATATAAATAAATCTAAAAAAAAAAAAAAAAAAGAACTGTTCCCTGTCTCCAAGTACCTATGAAGAAAAATGAAATGGCCAGATAACTAAATGATAATTATTGTAAAACTGAATAACAATATTAACAGAAACCTGTGTGTGTACACATATTTATAAAACTCCTCAGGTTCCAAATTTAAATAGATATTTTGTAAACTCAACAATTCCCTGTGGGGATAGGGAAGGGTAAACAAAGAGGGATTTCAAGGAATTTTCTGTGGGCATTCGTCTCTAGTTATAAAACGGAGTAAAAAGAGTAGGATAACGATATTATTTTTAATTATTTTAATAATTGCCATGGGGCTACTATTTTTGAGAGTCTTAATTTTTGTTATTGTTTTAGATTTTTTTTTAATAGTTGGAAATACTTTCTCACACCAATACTAAATTTAATAAATGAACTGTTTCAAAATAAATAGTTCATTTTGTAATTCTGAGAATAATCTTTTCAGTTACTAAATAATTTTAATTACAGGGGCACCTGGGTGGCTCAGTCTGTTAAGAGTCTGCCTTCTGTTCAGGTCATGATCTCAAGGTCCTGGTACAGAGCCAGCAAAGGGCTCTCTGCTCAGTGGGGAGTCTGCTTCTCCCTCTCCCTCTGGCTTTCCCCACTCCTCCTGCTCTCTCTCTCTCTCTTAAATAAATAAATAAATAAATAAATAAATAAATAAATAAATAAATAAAATCTTTACAAATAAATTAATAAATATTTTAAATACAGAGATGGTTTAAAATGGTCTGTGTAACTCTGTGTTTGTACTATGTGAAAAGGTATCAAAACATTAAGGAATAGTTTTCCTACATTTCTTCTGTGAAATGAGTATTTTTCCCTCAACAGACATATTTCACCAACTCTAAAACTTCCTTGATGTTTTTATAAACCAACTGGTAAATTAGAAGTGAAAAAAAGCCTCATGAACAATAGAATAGGAAACTGATAACCAAATTTCTCAGGCTTCATTCATAGCCAAATAACCATCATCAACTTTGGCTTCTCTTTGTCTCAGTGTCCATATCTGTTTAAAAAAGGGAAAAAAAAGTATTTCTCATGAAGAATCAAGGTAGTTTAGCTGAGATATTTGATCTCCTCAATTCCTAGGAGGAAATGTTATAAAAAATTCCTTGTCATCAACTTCTACATCAGAGATTATTACTAGGGCTCATGGGTTCACTCAAGTAGAGTGTTGGGGGGTGTCTCTGAACTCCTTGAATTATGCATTTTGTATGCAAGGAGAAATATGTGCGGGGGGAGGAATCATTAGTTTTTACTAAATCCTTAATGTGATCTGTGCCTCTGAAATTTAAAGGCCACAAATATTTTTGTCAGACGTTCCAAACCAGATGCTACTTGTCTGAAATGCTGTCTTTGGCAAGGAGTCTGCAAAAGAACAGAAAGTTATACACAAGAAAGATTTTGCTCCTTGAGTTTGATGGAATACATTCTTTAGCAGAGACTCCTCTCTGGGGTCTCCCTTCAACCCCTGTTATCTTCAGAGGGTGCATCTTCAAATGGGAACGGAAGTCTTTCTTCTTGGGCCCACCATTTACCCTTCACTTCTGGTTCTGTCTCTGTATGAATGTGAAGACAGTTTGATGGTATGTTCCCTTCGACCCCTTCCCTTACTTACTCCTCTACCTAAATAAAAGTCACGTTCACACTGCAGCAGACCTCCTTTTTTCTCAATGCACTGTGCATCTGAGTGGCATTTCAGCTCAGAAGAGCATTCGTATTCAAGGCAGGCCAAAACAAATGTACTTAATGGTGATTTTCAGAGCATCATTTTGGGCTTACCTCTTCCATACCTCAGAACACTGCTCTGAAACTTTACCGCACCGTGGTGAGTCCCCAAGCTTATCAATGACCTCTGTCTGCACCCAGCTGGCCTCTTTCATAATTGACATTCCAGCCATAATTGGACACAGCTGTGTATAGCCTGTGCCTACCCTGTAAGGAAAAGCTCATGGGAAGGGCAGTTTCCCCAGCCTACCCAAGTGGCATTAGTCACTGAAGGGTGATGCACATGCCTACCCCAGCATCCTTTAGGAATATAATGGGTAAAGACACTTCTGATATGAAAGAAGGGTTTGCTGCAATATTTGTTTTTCTCTTCTAATTTATCACCCAGGCTTGTGCGAGACAGCAGTTGAAAGAATGCAGGTTGGTGTAGAACTTTATGAAGGCTGAGAGCACGCATTACAATCACAAAATTTTGAAGGCTCACAAAGCTTGCATAATTACACTGGCTGCCGGGGCCTTCCGGCACTTTTCAGCTATAATGGCAATCTGGCTAATTTCCCACTGGCTTAATCTATAACTTCAAAGACTCCTAAAGCAGTTACGATTATTCTGTTTGCTTTTCAGGTGACCTACACCATTCGTATTGAGCGGCCAAGTTCTTGGGTTGATTAATTAGAACAGACCTATTTTAAGTTATGATTTTTTCCCTAAATATTGCTTATTTTCTAAAAATAATCTCTAGATGATAAAGTAGCAAAACACGGCTCATCAAGGGGCACTTTGGGAAGCTTAAGGACAGTTGAAAACTGGCCGTTATCTGACTTCTTTTTTACATTGCAGCTCCTTATTTATTTATTTATTTAATTTTTTTTTTAAGATTTTTTATTTTTTTATTTATTTGACAGAGAGAGACACAGCGAGAGAGGGAACACAAGCAGGGGGAGTGGGAGAGGGAGAAGCAGGCTTTCCACTGAGCAGAGAGCCCGACGTGGGGCTTGATCCCAGGACTCTGGGATCATGACCGGAGCTGAAGGCAGACGCTTAACGACTGAGCCACCCAGGCGCCCCGCAGCTCCTTATTTAAACACCAAGTAACACATGTTCAGAATAGAAAACTTGGAAAATACACAAGAAACATAAAGAAGAAATACTAAGTCATCAAATATTCTACCACCCAGCCATAACTACTATTAATATGTTCTTGTATTCAATAATTAATCCAGTAGATGCCAAGTAGGCTATTAGGCATGATGCTACCCCGCTGGTTTTGTACGTGCTTTTGCAAGTAATTTTTTAAATATTTTTTGCATATTTATACATGTAATATTTATTTTCTTCATATTATTTTTCTTTTTTTTTAAACAAAATCAGGGTCATGTTGCATGTCTAGTTTTGTATGCTGCCATTTTTTGCTCCACTTTATTCTGTGACCTTTCCCATGCTATTGCAAATTCTTTAGAAACATTGTTAGAATGGCTATGTAGTATTGCTTCCTGTGGGTAATCATAATTTATTTAAAGAATTCTCCATTCTTGGGCATTTACATTATACATGAAATGAAATGAATCTTGATTATCTTTCTCCTCTTGTATCTTGATCCTTTCCTCTCTTTGGACCTTCTCAAGTATACCAACTCAAGTTTTGATTCTTTGTCTCTTTTCCATGTTTTCCATCTATGCTTTCCTTTTCCACCAAATAGGAAAAAAGAATATAAGTACCTTAAATTAGAAAGTTAGAGTTAGAAAAAAAATTTTTAAAAAACAAGACACTGGCGAGTTTCACTTTTCATAGGAGTGAAAGATGGTAACTTGATACAGTATTTTTGTTTCCAAGCTAGAATTGCTTAATATTACTCCATAAAAACTAGAACTGGCTTCCTGGACAATGTGTATTGTTAAATATATCATAGCTATTTCTTAAATGTTAATACTAGCAATAAAGATATACCATACCCAGTCCTAACATATAACACAAAAAAATAAAGTGTGAGATAAGTACTTTGTCTGTACTGACATCAGTAAAGGATTGAGTAAATAAAAGATAAATAAATGAGAGAAACAAGACAGATCTTACAGATGAATTTCAAATAATAGATGAAGATAAGAAGAAAGAAATAGAAAATAACCATAAGAGTGATACTTCTTGCAGGCAATTGATGAGTGATAAAGTTAGGCGGCAAAACTTTGAAGAGTAACAAGATATTTGGCTAGTCTCAAAGTATTTCCTCCAAAATATATATTAATTATTGTGGCATTGTTAACATATGACTACAGATTCTTCGCACTCTTCCATCCAGCAGGGGAGCTTAATTGCCCCTCCCTTGAGTGTGGACTGCATTTAATGACTGGAATTTAAGGAACAGAGTCTGGAAAGGAGAAAGTAGTAACGATGTACTTTATCCAGCAGACAGCACTTTATCTAAGCGATCAGGGTTAAGAACACAAATAATAAGTAAGTCATGTTATCATCATGCTCTTACTGATATGCTATGAGAAAGATACCTCACTGTAAGATTCTCCCTCAAATCTTATAACTCTCATCCAATCATGGGGAAACATCAGATAAACTCAAATGGAGGGACATAAAATAATTAATCAGGATGTTTCAAAAGGGTCAAGGTCATGCAAGACCTAAAATAATTAATTAATTAATAAAAAATTCTCACGATTGAAGGAGATTGAGGAGGCATGACATCTAAATGCAATGTGTTATCTTCGGGGTGCTTGTGTGCCTCAGTCGGTCAAGTGTTAGACTCTTGATTTCGGCTCAGGTCATGATCTCAGAGTCCTGAGACTGAGCCCCATGTGAACTTCATGCTCAGAGGGGAGTCTGCTTTTCTCCCCCTCCTTCTGCCCCTCCTCCCACTCACGTACATACTCTCTCTCTCAAATCAATAAATAAATCTTTAAAACAAAATAAATAATGTGTTTTCCTACACTGGATCATGGTTAGTATATAATCTGGTGAAAGTAAAAATAAGCCTGTAGTTTAGTTAATAAATATATAATTCTCGTTTCTTAGCTTTGATGCATATATCACAGTTAAGTAAACTGATAATATTAGCCATAGCTGGGTCTGTATTATATATTATTAAATGAACTATATTATTAAATGAACTGTAATTCTTCTGTCAACCTAAAACTATTTCAAAATAAAAAGTTTGAAATAGTATTCTAATTGTTTGTTTAAACTGGTTTCTAAAGCTGTCAAATTTGTTTAAATATGGAGAGGGCTTGTTAACAATTAAATGAAGTAGAGCATATGTAAGAGCTTATAATTATCAACATACTGTCCTGCCATTCGAATGAACAAGAAGGGGCATGTTGCCTCCTAATCTGTTCCCATATGATTTCAAGATTGTTTTCTGTCTTTCTTAGCTTTGGTTTGTTTTTGTAGTTCAGGGAAAGTAATCACTGAGTCCCATCAGTAATTCATTCTAATAAGCTCTTTGATCCTGTCATATTGAAGGCCTACAATGTCGTTCCTCAGGGCTATGTCCCAGAGGATTACTTCAAAAGACCATAGCAAGAAAGGGACAAATTATTTTATTTATGTATTTTTTTTTTTCATTTATCTATGCTGTTAGTACTATTTCCTACAAGTTTCAGCAAGTCGTTCTTTGAGAGTGGAACACCAGAATTCAGAACACAAGCTAAGAAGGTAAACATTGCCATCATTTAGAAACTTGATGTAGGGGCGCCTGGGTGGCTCAGTTGGTTATGTGGCTGCCTTCGGCTCAGGTCATCATCCTGGGGTCCTGGGATCGAGCTCCATGTCTGGCTCCCTGCTCAGCGGAGAGCCTGCTTCTCCCTCTCCCTCTGCCTGCCACTCTGCCTACTTGTGCTCTCTATGTCAGATAAATAACAAATAAAATTTAAAAAGAAAAGAAAAGAAAAGAAAAGAAACTTGACATAGTGCCTTATAAAAGTAGCTGTGCTTTCTATAAACTGAAGATTTTACTGGACCTTCATAGATAAAAATAAAATGTTAGAGGAAACCATTTCTGCCTAGCAATTCGCATTTTCTCTAACAGTGTGGAACATCAAAATTGACTTACTCATCCTTGGATCCTTCTCTGTGGAATGGACATGAAATTTTGAGTGTGGCTTACCTAATCTCAGTGACAAATCATCAAGAAGACACTCAGATCTGAAATTGAGGAAAATACAATTGACACTTGACAGCACGGAGGTTAGGGGTTCTGACCCTCTGTGCTGTCAAAACTCCACGTATACTTTTGACTCCCCAAATCTTAACTAATAGCTTGCTGTTGAATGGAAGACTTACCAAGAACATAAACAGTTGATTAACACATATTTTGCATGTTATATGTATTATATACTGTATTCTTACAATATAATATGCTCCAAAAAAGAAAATATTATTTAGAAACTCATAAGGAAGAGAAAATACATTTACAGGACTATAATGTCTTTATCAGAAACAATTCACATTTAAGTGAATCCATGCATCTCAAATTCGTATTGCTCAAGGGTCAACTCTACATGTAAATTTGTAGCATCTTTCAATTAATTGTGATTTTTGACCAGAAGAGAAAGTTCAATTGCTTCTAACTCTAAGGAACTATCACTAGAAAGTGTTTAGAACTTGCCAAGACTTATTTTACCTAATTATTATTTTATTTGCAAGTATTATTTTTTGAGATGTTAGTTTCTGAAACAAAAATGTCATGTTTGTTTCAAAAATTGCTCATTGAAAGCAAATGTCATCATTCTGGTTTTACCATGCACTAGATATAAGTCCTTGGGGAACTTATATGACCTCTTCATAGTTCAGTTTTCTCATCTGTAAAATGACAAGAATATAATTTTCAATTTGAAAGAATTGTTGGAATAAAATGTATAAATGGTAAATAGGTAATCAGTGAGTATCAGTAAGTATTCCTTAAGTATTAACTATTTTTGTGTATTTTTTACAAATTAAAATGTGAAAAGAACACAATTTTTATTTATTTATTTATTTATTTATTTTATTTTATTTTTTTAAAGATTTTATTTATTTATTTGACAGAGAGAGACACAGCGAGAGAGGGAACACAAGCAGGGGGAGTGGGAGAGGGAGAAGCAGGCTTCCTGCCGAGCAGGGAGCCCGATGTGGGGCTCGATCCCAGGACCCTGGAATCATGACCTGAGCCGAAGGCAGGCGCTTAACGACTGAGCCACCCAGGCGCCCCAAGAACACAATTTTTAAAGAATGGAGCATTAGGGAGAAATTTTTGTTTCAAACATTTAGTGATATCAGCAAATATATGTGCATGCTCTAGAGTGAGGTTTGATTTCAACTACCATTGGATAGATACATTTCAACTTTATGTTTTACAACAGAGCAAGCTTGGAGACCACCGGTTTTGAAGACAGACCAAAATGAGATCACATAGTGCTCTATTTCTTCTTTGAGAAAGTTACTAAAACTTTTGACATGCTAGTTCATGTCTGGAACACAGGCAGGCAGACACCCACCTGGGGCTATTGCTGGGGTATTTAATGTAAGTAAACTACATGAAGCAAGCAGTACAATGCATGTCTCATTGTAGATGATCAACAACTGTCAGTTCTCCCGTATGCATTTTTATTTATAGAGCTGCATGTTTAGTTAAAGTATTTTAGCATTCATATGACCCTCTGGATAAATCCCTGGGGCAGCTCTCACATATCATAGACTACATCTGTGCATCCTCACTGACACAGACATATAGTCAATGCTTATTAAATATTTTAGTAAAGGAAGTGCTGAGGTGTAGTGATAGAAGCATTGAGTAGTGTCAATATGAAATCAAAGTTGAATGTATTGCTTGCTAATAACGGATAGCTATAGTCATAAGGCATCATATCTGAGAACTGAACAAGAAATTGATCTTATATCAAGTTTTGGGAAGTCTGGAGTTCAGAGATCTGCAAGCATTTAGAAGCAGGAGTTTTTAAAGATGGGCTAAACTTTCAGACTCTTATAAACATGGTCACTGGAGGCAAACAGTTGTTGATTGGCTGAGAAGTCAGGTTAATGAAGACAAACTGTTACTGAAAGATTCAGATGGGTTTTTAAAATGGCTCTGGTGAAGGCTTAGGACCATGACCTTTCTTGAACTTGAAGGACAGGAACATTTTATTCTGGATAATCTAACTCTTTAAGCATAGAGAAATCTGTAAACTCATCTTTCAACCATTTGCCCATAAATGCATCCTATGATTTAGCCACATAAACTGAGACAAACCTCCCTGCACACATAACTGCACTATGCACATGCTGGGCCTCATGTTTCCATTGGGTAAATTGCTGCTCATTCTTCAAGTCTTGGTTCAAAGTCATGGAATTTGTGAAGCTTTGCCTAAGTTACAGTGCTCGCAAAGTGAAATATTCTCTGACTCCCTCATCAATGCCTAGTCAATGTCAATACCTTCCTCCTCTGAGTTCTCATAGAACCTTGGAACAGCTCTCAACAAGCATTTCTCGTTGCATCCTGTAGTTCTGTTGCTTGTGTCCTGTCTCGTTTCCTGCATTTCAGATACCTTGAGAATAGGTTCTGCTTTACATGGTTTTTTTTTTTTTTTTTTTTTTAATCCCAGGGCCTGACTTAGTGTCTATTGGTAGGTGCTCAACAGATACCTGCTACTTGCTTGAGTAATTCATTTATCTTTTCACTTCTGGACAAACATTAGGCTATTTATTTGCATCTTCATTTGTCAGTGAGGGAAGGAAGACTTTATGTAATTTGCTCAAGTTTACGCTTTTATAAGTAGTAGAGCTGACAAGCCCAAACTACAGGTCCTGTTATTTTTCCCCTATTTATTCATATAAAGTGACTTCATGCCGAGCTTGTCTAGATGGAGGACTCAGGGCACGCGGTATGAATCTGTTTCACAAACTGAGGAAAATGCACCCCCACAAATTTGTGGAAACGACTTTCATAATAATAAACACTTAAAATACTTATGATGTGCCCAGCACTGCTCTAAACATTCTATTTCTTTCAGTGTTTATTTTTTTTTTTATTTTTATTTATTTTTTTTTAAAGATTTTATTTATTTATTTGAGCCAGAGAGAATGAGAGAGAGAGAGAGAGAGAGAGAGCACATGAGAGGGGGGAGGGTCGGAGGGAGAAGCAGGCTCTCCGCCGAGCAGGGAGCCCGATGCGGGACTCGATCCCGGGACTCCAGGATCATGACCTGAGCCGAAAGCAGTCGCTTAACCAACTGAGCCACCCAGGCGCCCTCTTTCAGTGTTTAAATCCTTAATACAACCTTATAAAGTAGGTGCCATGTCAGATCCATATTATGGATGATTAAACTGAATCACCAAGAGGTTAGGTAGTTTGCTTTGGATCGCACAGTTCGTGATCTCAGATCATGATTTAAATCTAGGCACCTAGGATTTAGTCTTTGTGCCATATTGCCTTATCATTAACATTTGTCATTTACTTCCTTTCTTGTCCTTTTCTTCCCTTCCCAGCCCTTCCTTTCTTTTGAATTCTTTTCTTTTCTCTTCACAAATTTTTTAAAAAAGATTTATTTATTCATTTTCGAGAAGAGAGAGAGAGCACGTGAGTGAGAAGGGGGGAGGTCAGAGGGAGAGGGAGACAAGCAGGTTCCCTGCTCCATGGGGAGGGAGGAGGGGTTCATCCCGCGACCCTGAAATCATGACCTGAGCCAAAATCAAGAGTCTGACGCTTAACCCACTGAACCACCCAGGTGTTGCTCTCTTCAATTATTTTTCATTCCTTTCTTTCTTTCTTCTCGTCCTTCCTTCCTTCCTTTCTATAAGAAGTAAAACCAAAGAATAAAAACTTCTTTCCATTTTTATATGTATTTTCTCACTGAAGAATTTAGTCCAAGCTGATACAAATCCACATTAAATATTCAAGGTACATAAAGTCAGTTCCTACAGACATATTCTCCAGAGATGAAGGTAGGGCATGCTCCACCCGAGTGAGTTCCTTTGATTTCATATCCAGGCCAATTTTTACTCAATCAAGTGCCTTCACCAGTCAACCTGTACTCCTAATCCCTAGGGGGAAGTAGAAAACTAAATTTATATTTTCTACTTCAGTATCTGAATGCAGAGTCATTTCTGCCACATGATCTTCAGAGCAAAAGCATCAGATTCTTTTTTTTTTTTTTTTAAAGATTTTATTTATTTATCTGAGACAGAGAGAATGAGAGAGAGCACATGAGAGGGGGGAGGGTCAGAGGGAGAAACAGACTCCCCGCCGAGCAGGGAGCCCGATGTGGGACTCGATCCAGGGACTCCAGGATCATGACCTGAGCCGAAGGCAGTCGCTTAACCGACTGAGCCACCCAGGCACCCCGCATCAGGAGATTCTTAATCTAGTTTGTCTCCACAGCTTACAAGCAGCTGTCGGTATAAATAAAGGCTAGTGTCACTTTCATCAAACCTGAAATCTAACACGTGCTTTTGCCCTCAATGAGGGATTTCCTCTAACACACTTACCACGTAAATCTCCTGTTCTCCAGTGGTTTTACTTTGGTATTAGACCACTATAAAAGCCTATTTGGTGACAAAGACTTAACAATATAAAAGAGTAATAATGAACCTTGAAAATAAGGCTGAAATTTCCAAAACACGGGATTGTTTTTCATAAAATTTGCCATTTTCATGTCCCAAGACAAAATTATGACTCAAAATCAGATGTTTAGATCAAGTTGAAATCTGAAATGGGACAATTATATAAAGTTGACAGTTTCACTCCCCAAATTTATTTCTACTTCTTGGTTAATCAAGGGGAAGTATTCTGAAGATATAATTTATAAAATAGTAAATAAAAATAAAGTATAATAGCTTTTTTTTTAGATTTTATTTGTTTATTTGGCAGAGAGAAATAGCGAGAGAGAGAGTATAAGCAAGCAGAGTGGCAGGTAGAGGGGAAGGGAGAAGCAGGCTCCCTGCTGAGCAAGGAGCCCTAAGACATGGGGCTAGATCTGGGATCATGATCTGAGCTGAAAGCAGACACTTAACTGACTGAGCCATCCAGGTGCCCCAGTATAATAGATTTTATTATAAGTTTTTCCAACCAGTGTGCAGTTAATAAAGAGATGTAATTAAAATTCAGTAATGGGAAATTTCTCATGTCTGATATGCATAAAAGTCTGAGAAATATATTTGTATAAGATGAACCCTATAGGAGCGTAAGAGTATTAAAAACTTTTGACATGTGATCATCCTTGAATTTTTACCTTACTCACCCAATTTTAACAGTGGATTCAAATTACTCTATACATACATCATCTGCGTGTGCCATGAGTCAGAGATAAAGGAGGAAACATCTCATAAAAGTCTTATAATGCCATCAGCACATTGAGCTTTCCATTATAGTTCCAAGAGATGCTTTAGAAGTTTATCTAGTCTACCCCCAATGTCTTGAGTCAAGACTTAATTTCATATCTGAAAGAAATGAATTTTTATGTGAGAATCTGAAGTCACAGGTGCTCTAATCAAGCTAGTGTCTTCACAAGCCATGGATATTTAAGACTACAGAAGAACATGTATCAGTCACATTTTTTTTATTCTAAGTCACAGAAACTAAGTACTGATTTCTCAGACAACCAGGGAATGTATTGGAAGAATTTCAGATACGCTGAATTGATAGGATGCTGGAAAGGTAAACTTGGTGAAATGACAAGAGCCAAGATTTTGCTCTAGAAGTAAGGGAGTAAGGACAATAACCAAGGTCTCCTGTTTTGTGGAGACCCTTTTTTCTTTTGCTCATTCAGGATTCAATATTCTTAGAGAGGATGTGTGATTGACTAAACCCAAGTAGGAATAGAATGAATTAACATACAGAGCTTTTGTAGTGGGATGTAGGAAACACCACATCCAAAACATTCATAATAAAGAATTATTCCTCAAGGGAGAACAAAATGAAATAAGAAAGTTGGGATGGAGATTGAATGAGAAGAATGACAATTCTAAAGTGACTAACATCTAATGTGATGTGGGATGTGTGTGTGTGTGTGTGTGTGTGTGATGGCTTTCTCTATTGATAAGAATAGTGTATGAATGCTCATATAAGATAATTTCACATAAATGCTTCAATATCTAATCCCTAAAGATTAAAAAGCAACAAAATACCATGTAAAGTGTGTGTTTTAGAGCCAGGAGACTGAGTTGGAGTCCTGACTATGGCACTTTAACCTGTAAAAAAGAGTGTGTGATTTTGCTTCTTGATCATTAGTTACTTAAGTTAAAAAGTGAGATTTATAAAAACCTGACAACATAGAATATGGTGAGATGAGAACATTCTATGTAAAAGCCATTTCTAACATACAGAACACCACACATAACATTAGTTCTTCATTATTCAGATTCCTTAGGTCCAACTAGGGAGGCTGAATCTTTTTCTTTTTTCTTCCTTTTATGAATAGATTTTCTACACTCGCTTATTTCACACCAGAAGGACTCCTCAACAGGCTTCTAAAGACTATGAAATGTTTTCTTTTGACTGGAGAGAAGTGTCAGTCCAACAGAAGAAGCAGTCAGAAAATCTTTTTTTTTTTTTTTAAGTGGAAACAGTGATCTTAACTAATGAAGAAACTTGGGCTCACAAATTTAGCTGTAAGCAAAGGTGTGGCTCAGTCATTTTTATTTATGCCTATCAAAGGCCTTCCTGTTTTGTCCTTTATATGACTTTTCCCAATTAACATGGATATATTTTATACTGCCCTATGAGGAATTTTATAAATTGTTTATTATTTTTCTTTTCCAAAAAAAAGAGTTTATACATCCCAGATTTTCTCCCCTTCCATGTGGCCCTTATTAATCTTCCATGGAGGCTTTTTTAACCCCCTGCCCTTCTACTTGAGGCTTAGCTGGGATGGTTCTTGCAGTCATAATTGAAAATTAATGATGAGAAACAGCCCCAAACCACACCATTCCCCTTCCCCCCCCTCCTCAGTCCAAGAAGTGTACAATGTGGATTTTATTTCAGGGACTCCAGAGGTGATTAATAGTCATAGGGCCCTGACACTGGCTTCAGATAAGTGGTATAGTCTGGCAGGAACACAAATATGTGGACACCATTCCCATTAATCTCTGAACACCACATGGAAAGGAAAGTCTTTGCAAGGCCTCTATAAAGGGAGTTATTATTATCAGGCCAAATTTTCTATAAAGAAAGGCTAATTTGTAGCCTCTGTGAACCTACCCAGGAGCAAAGAAATTTCTACACTCTACTTACATGGAGTCTTTTCTACGAATGAGAAGATGTAAATGGAGTGAGAGGGTGAATAGTTAGAAAAGTATGAAGAAACTGACAATAAAATCTAAGGAATCATTACTACTGGTGTGTGAGCACTATGAGGCTGGCCAGGAGCCATGATGGCTCCAGCTAAAGTACACAGATGGCCCTCAGTGTTTGTTGAGCGCATGCATGAAGTTTGCATTTTTCAGATGCAATATTCATGATTGATAATTGATGACTGAAAAATAATGTAAAATGATAACATATTTCTGCAATCGCTGAAATTATGATTTTCATACTAGTGTTAAACAATGCCATGGTCATCTTTGCTAACTGTTATATTATGATCTTTATACTACTATCAAACAATGCCACATTCTTCCACCTGGAAAATTAGTCATCCATAAAAAAGTACTTCTAGTTGTTAAAAATATAGCTATTGGATGGTCTTGTTCTCGATGGGACATCTTTATTCTTTGATGGGAAATGGGTGGGGAGGTATATAAATGTTGATTTTCCTTTTCATCCTTATCTAGACGCGACACCTTCTCCCCATCAAAGCCTAGGGGTTTGCTGAGTTGGAGATAGCATAAAATTGTTCTTTTGTAACACTGGTAATTCCTAGTTCTTTCAGTTCTTCACCAACACTTAGTACTGTATCAGACTTTTACATTTTTGCTTACCTGTAATAATATTATAAAGGTTTTAAAATATAGTTTTCTGATTATTGAGATATAGTGTATTTATTTATTGCTATTTAATTTTCCTATTTAGTGAAGTGTCTTCTAAAATATTTACTTGTATTTATATTACAAATGAAAGTGTTTTTTAAATTTAATTTTCAGTTTGAGCTCATATACATTAATATTATTGATTTTTGTGTATCAATATTGTATCCTACAACCTTGTTATAGTGACATAAATTCTAACAGTTTCTAATTTTTGTTAGATTCTTTAAAATAGAGCTAAGATTTTCTACATTTTCAGAAAATTAAGTAAAAGTGTCTTTATATTTCTTACCTTTTTTTTTTCAATCTATATGTGTTATATTTTTTCTGACTTTCTTGTCCTAAACAACTAGGGCCTCTAGGACAATGTTGAATGGAAAGGGTGAAATAAGAAATACTTCCTCTATTTCTGATATTAGTTAGGAATTATTCAGTCTTTCACCATTAAGTATGATGTCAGCTATAGCATTTATTAGATGCCTTTCAGCAGGTCCAGGAAGTTTCATTTTATTCCTAATTTAATGAGAATTCTTATGAACAATAGGTATTGAATTTTGCCAAATGATTTTCTGCAGCTGTTGATAAAACTCTGTTTTTCTTTCTTTTTTCTTGAGATTATGGAGTACATTGATTGATTTTAAAAAAATAAACCAACCTTACATACATGCCACTTGGATATGATGTAGTTTCTTTTTTTCCTGTATTAATGGATCAATTTGATAATATTTCATTAAAATATTTGCTTCTATAATCAGCAGAAATATTGATCTGTAGTTCCTTTTTTTTTGTAATATCTTGTCTGGATTTGGTAACAGGGTGATGCTTTTTTGGGAAGTGCTCTTTCCTTTCTATTTCGTAGAAGAGATTGTGTAGAATTGTTATTATTTCTTCTTTAAATAATTTGTATCATTCACCAGCAAAAGTATCTGGCCTGGAGATTTCTTTTGGTTAGGTTAAAAACTAAAACTTAAATAGTTCATAGGGCTTTAATAGGTACAGAACTATTCAGGTTATTTCATTTCCAGTGTATTTTAATAGTTTATGGGATTTTAAGAATTGGTCTACTTTAAGTTGATGAATTATGTGCACACAGTTTTTTCTAGTATTTCTTTAAAAGTCTATGGGGTCTGAGTGAAACCCTTTTTTGCATTCCAAATATTGGAGTTGGGAAGTGTTTTTTCCTCTCACATTTTTGGAAGGGGCATTTTAGAATTGTTTCATTTCTTCTCTGTGTTTGGAAAAATTTATTTACCAGTGATGCCATCTGGGTCTCGGCTTTGTCATTATTGTTTGTGGTGATGCTTTGTTTTGTTTGTTTTTGTTTTTAGAAGTAATGAATAATAAATTCAACTTCTTTAATAGATATAGTCTTATTCAGAATATCTAGTTTCTCGAGTATACTGCTAATTGTTTCTTTTAATGAATATTTCCATGTTATATATGTTGTCGAAGTTCTTAGTATGATGTTGATTCAATGGTTATTTATCTTTTCAATGTCTGATTAATCAACCATGATGCTTATCTTTATTTCAAATCTTGAAAACTATGCTTCAGTCTATTTTCTTGATAATCCTAATTGTATTGATCTATTCAAGGAACCGGAGTTTATTTTCACTGATTCTATTGTTTTTATGTTTTTTTTTAATTCATTAAGATTTTACTCATATTTTTATTCTTACCTTCTGCCTACATATTTTGGGTCTAATTATTCTTTTTTTTTAAATTAGCTTCCTAAAGTGGCAGCATAGATCATTAATCATACACCCACTTTGTATTCAATATTAGCTTTAAACCTGTATATTTCTGTCTGTGCTTTGCTCTAGCTGTTTGCCATGAAGTTTGCTGTGATGTATTTTCATTATTATTTAGTTCAAAATAACGTCTAATTTTGTTAATGTTTTCTTTTTCACTCATGAGTTTTTAAATGTGTCTTGCTCAATTTCCAATATTTCTAATTTTTCTCATTATTGATTTACTTATGTATCTTCTTCTGATTTTTATCTGTGCTAAGTTAGCCATCTTTCTTTTCATGGTTCCCCTCAAAGTCATGTTCCCCTTTTCTCTGACTCTTAAATATTTTTCATTACTTTTTGTTTTTAACAGTTTGCATAGTAATCAACTTACTTTTGTACTGTAGTTTAATTAAAAATTCCCTTATTGATAGGTGCGTCTTACTCTATTTTGTACCACTTCACCGAATAGCCCTTTACATAGTTTTCTATATTTTTGCCAATTTATCCCTGGAAAAGATTTCTAGGGCTGATATTTCTTGGTCTAAATGTAAGTGAACTTCTGTTTGGGGAAGATGTAGTGAAATTTCCCCTCATGTAAGTTTTGCTATTTTCCATTGTTATCACCAAAGTACAAGAGTGTCTATTTCCCACAGCCCTGCTGACAAATATGTCACTAAATTTCGATTTTTTTTTCTTATCTTACTGATAAGAAATTTTATATCAGTGTCACCACTGTTATAAATCAAGTGTTTCTGTGTGTGGATCTATATGCATACATTTTTCCTCTCTCATTACTGAAATAACTAATAGTGTAGGTCTTGTGTTTTATTTTATTTGTTAACATTTTCTTAGCTTTGTCCTTTAAAATTCCACATAAAATTTGAATCACTGCTAACATTTACAGATGTACACACACACGTATTCACACAGTTTCGATTTTGAATGAGATTTCACAAAAGTCAATTTTGGGAAAATTCACATGCTTAGAATATTGACTTCTCCAACTTTGGACCATCATGTATGTCTTTGCTTCTTAAGTTTTCCTTAAATTTCCTCAATATTTGTAGTTTTCAGCTTAGAGGTCTTATGTTTATTTTATGGTCCTAAACCTAGGGACAGTGTTACACATTAATTCTAATATTTTAGTTATTTTCTTTCATATTTTCTGCATATACAAATGTGTTATAGGCAGAAAAATGACTATTGAGTTCATTCTTCCCATTTATACCATTTTTACCTTTATTCTTGTCTATTGCATTGAGCAGAAATAGTTTCAAAGGTCTTTAACTTATTTTAAATGTTATACCAACTATTAATTACAGAAATAAGTCCAAATCAATCGTGACACATCACTTATTTATGTATTACTACATTTGATTTGCCATTAAAAAAGTTTTGCATCTATTTTCTTGAGAAAGTTTATCCAGTAATTTTCCTGTCTTTGTCATATTTTGGTGCCAAGTTTATGTTAGCCTCAAAAAAATGAGTTGCAATGTATTCCATCTTTTTTAAATCTCTGGAATTTTTTTCTAAGACTGTTTTTTTGTTGTTGTTGTTTTCTTCTTTCCAATTTTAGATGAATTCACAATCAAAGTAATGTAGCCTTGGATATTTCTTTGTGGAAAGATTTGTAATTACAGATTTATTTTTAAAATATAGAACTTTTAATATTTTATGCTTCTTTTTGTATTGACTTTGTACTTTTTTCTTAAAGATAGATCAATTTCATCTAAATTTTAAAATTTAAAATTTTTAATTTAATCTCTCTTTGGTTCTTAATTACTCTTGCTAGAAAGCTCTCATTTTTATTAGTCTTTTTCAAAGATTTCTTTTTGTTTCCACATTTGTTTTACTGAATCTATTATAATTAAAAATATAAAGCAATATATAAGAAAATAAATTATGTCTTTTTTCTGGTGTTTTTGAGATTTTTTTTTATTTTAGTTTTATTCCAGCATCTTGAGTTAGAAGCTCAACTCAATGATTTTTCAGCTTTTGTTTTTTTCAGTATATTCATTTAGGACTGGTTATTTACCTTTAAGCATCATGTTAGCTTCATCTCACAAATTGGATATATCATTTTAAAATTTCTAATTTCCATTGTGATTTCCTTTTCTCCCATTGACTATTTATAAAGTACATACCTTGGGGAGCCTGGGGAGCTCAGACAGTTGGTTAAGCATCTGACTCATGGTTTGGCTCAGGTCATGATCTCAGGGTCATGATCTCAGGGTCCTGAGATTGAGCCCTAGGTCAGGCTCCATACTCAGTGTGGAGTCTGCTTATCCCTCTCCTTCCCCTCTGCTCCTCCCCTCTCTCTCACTCAAATTAAAATAAGATTAAAAAAATAAAAGTACATACCTTAACTTCCAAATGCTGCATTATTTCCTAGTTGATCTTATTTGATCTTTTTTTTTAAATTTAACTTCACTATGACAAGAGAATCTGTTATAAATTATTTTAATCCTTTCAAGTGTATATACAAAAACTCTTAACCATTGTCTCTTCTAATATATGACTTCTGCCTGATTCACTTTGTTTTTAATTCCAGAGGACCAAGGACCCTAGACTTTGCACCATGCTTATGTGCATGTGTCTCTCACACTCTTCTCTGTGTTCTTTGATTTTTTATGATTCCCATGAATCTGCTTGCATGTTTTCTACTCAACTATCATCCCTTTAACTAATTATCTTTTCTATTTTTGTCCTGTATGCTGTTAAACCCATCTATTAGTTTGCATTTTTAATTCTAGGTCTTCTATTTTTTTAAGGATTTCTGTTTGATGAATTCTTTCTTTTTTATTTATTTTCACAAATATTTTAACCACAGTTCTTTCATTATCTATATTTGATGTCTAGAATTACTCAGATACTTGTAAATTTGTTTCTATTTCCATTTATACTTGACGCTTTGTGTATGTGAGAATACATATATATGATATACATGAAATACATATACTTGAAATATGTTATATACATATAATTGAAAACAGGACACTGAGACATTGTGCAGGAAAAATATGCAGTCTGCAGGTGCTATTATTTTCCCTAAGGCTTCAGCCTACCCACGAGGAGGCACATAAAGTGACAGCAGATCACCTTAATCCATTCAGAGCCTGAATTGACTCTAGGCCAGTTTGTGGTTTTTGCAAGACTTCCTTTACTTCTGGTTCATACATAGTCTTAGAATATAGCTCTCCAAGTTTCTGACTTAAAGCCTTGGATCTTATACTTTGATTTTGTTTGTATGTTTGTTTGTTTATTTCTCCTTACCACCATGAGACAACCAAGAAGGCACCCTTGTCTTCTCTTTTTTTTTTTCTATTTTTTTTTTTTAAGATTTTATTTATTTATTTGACAGAGAGAGACACAGCGAAGAGAGGGAACACAAGCAGGGGGAGTGGGAGAGGGAGAAGCAGGCTCCCCGCCGAGCAGGGAGCCTGATGTGGGGCTCGACCCCAGGACCCTGGGATCATGACCTGAGCCGAAGGCAGCCGCTTTAACGACTGAGCCACCCAGGCGTCCCATCTTTGTCTTTTCTTGACTACAATTGGAAAACCGCTAGTGTTTTGCTTTTAAGAAAAGTGCTTGCTTATTGATTAAGATATATACTTTATCATGTTAATGATGTGTCAATTAAGTTCTATTTTATTAAGTGTATTTTTATCATGTGTGCTGATATTTGGCAAATGCCTTCTCTGCATCTTTGAACATAATCATACATTTTTTGTCTTTTAAGATTTATATGGCCTTATTTATGACCATATTTATGGCTTTTCTAACACTGAGTAACACTTGCATTACTGAAATTAACTATAGTTGTTTATCTTGTATTATTTTTATTTTTTATTTTTTTAAGAATTTTATTTATTTATTTGAGAGACAGAGAGAGTGAGAGAGAGTGAGCGCAAGAGGGGGTAAGGTTAGAGGGAGAAGCAGACTCCCCGCTGAGCAGGGAGCTCGATGTGGGACTCGATCCCGGGACTCCAGGATCATGACCTGAGCCGAAGGCAGTCGCTTAACCAACTGAGCCACCCAGGCGCCCTATCTTCTATTATTTTTTAAGTGTTATTAGATTTTATTTGCTAATGTTATATCTAAGAATTTTGCATTGATATTTATAAATAAAATGTATTTATACTATGTCAATTTCATGCAATGTTTAAGATAAATGCTATATTCATGTTTTAAAGTAAAAGTAGAGGTTGTCCTTCTTTTTAATGCTCTGGAACACTTTATGTAGTGTTAAGATTACCTGACTGTTTAAAAAGTTGGTAAAAGTCCTATATGAAGTCAACTAGGTTTTATGTTTTTTTGGTAGGGAGCTTTTTAGATACTTTCTACATTTCTTCCAGAGTAATTAACCTGCTTATATTTTCTGTATATTGAGTAGAGTTTTGTTAAGTTTTCTGAGAAAATGATCTATCTGACCTAGGTGTAAATTTGTCCTTTGGGATCATGATAGAGCTTGCAAAAAAAAAAAACAAAAAAACAAAAAACACAACAAAAACCCCCTAAATTTGGCATTTATTTATGAGTTCTAGTGTGTGCCAGTTTTCTAACTCACTAGTTTCTGCTTTTATCTTTTTTAAATTTTATTATGTTATGTTAATCACCATACATTACATCATTAGTTTTTGATGTAGTGTTCCATGATTCATTGTTTGCGTATAACACCCAGTGCTCCATTCAGGACGTGCCCTCTTTAATACCCATCACCAGGCTAACCCATCCCTCCACCCCCCTCCCCTCTAGAACCCTCAGTTTGTTTCTCAGAGTCCATAGTCTCTCATGGTTCCTCTTCCCCTCCGATAGCCCCCCCTTCATTTTTCCCTTCCTGCTATGTTCTTCTTCTTCTTCTTTTTTTTTTTTAACATATAATGCATTATTTGTTTCAGAGGTACAGGTCTGTGATTCAACAGTCTTAAACAATTCACAGCGCTCACCATAGCACATACCCTCCCCAATACTTTTATCTTTATGAAGCTTTCCATCAGCCTTATTTTCATTTACTTTGTCATTTTTCCTAGCTTTTTTTTTTTTTTATGGAGGCTCCTCAAAAAGTTTTCCTAGCTTTTTAAATTGGATAGTTAATTCATTTAATTTTTGTCTCATTTGTATTTATATAGGTATTCAATACTATAATTTTTTTTAAAGATTTTATTTATTTATTTGAGAGAGAGAATGAGAGAGAGAGAGCACATGAGAGGGGGGAGGGTCAGAGGGAGAAGCAGACCCCCTGCTGAGCAAGGAGCCCGATATGGGACTCGATCCCGGGACTCCAGGATCATGACCCGAGCCGAAGGCAGTTGCTTAACCAACTGAGCCACCCAGGCGCCCCTCAATACTATAATTTTTTACTCACAACTGTTTTAACTATATATGTTTTAACTATTTTAACAAATTCTTTCATATCCTACTTTTATAAACCTTATATTCAGGTAATTCTAAAGTTCTTTTATATTTACCCTTTGACCTAAGAGTTGTTTAATATCATGTTGTTTATTATTTTTATTCCAATATGAAAAGGCATTTCCTGCTGATTTTTTATTGATTTCTATTTTTTCTCATTGTGATCAAAGAATGTTATTTTTTTATTGAAGTATAATTAGCATATAGTGTTATATTAGTTTCAGGTGTGCAATATAATGACTCAACAATTCTATACATTACTCAGTGCTCATCAAGATAAGTGTGCTCTTAATCCCCATCACCTATTTCACCCATGCTCCTTCCCACCTTCCCTCTGGCAACCACCAGTTTGTTCTCTGTATTAGTCTGTTTTTGTTTGTTTGTCTTCTTTCTTTCTCTCTTTTGTCTTTTTTTTTTTTAAATTCCATATATAACTGAAATCATATGATATTTGTCTTTATCAGACTGACTTATTACACTTAGCATAATACCCTCTAAGTCCATTCACAATGTTGCAAATGGTAAGATCTCATTCTTTTTTATGACTGAGTAATCTCTCTCTCTCTCTCTCTATCCATTCATCTGTGAGTGGACACATAGGTAGCTTCCACATCTTGGCTATTGTAAATAATACTCTGATAAACATAGGGGCGCATATATCTATTTGAATTAGGGTTTCTTTTTCCTTTGGGTAAATACCCAGGAGTGGAATTACTGGATTACACGGTAATTTTATTTTTAATTTTTTGAGGAACCTCCATACTGTTTTCCACAGTGGCTGCAGCATGCATTCCCACTAACAGTGCATCAGAATATTTTCTCTCCACACCCTCACCAACACTTGTTATTGCTTGTTTTTTGAATTTAGCCATTTTGATAGATGTGAGGTTGTATCTCATTGTGATTTTGATTTTTATTTGCCTGATGACTAGTAACATGGAGCATCTTTTCATGAGTCGGCCATCTTTATCTCTTCTTTGGAAGAAGGTCTATTCAGATCCTCTGCCCATTTAAATGGATTATTTGGTTATTTAATGGCATTGAGTTGTATAAGTTCTTTATATATTTTAGATACTAACCCTTTATTGGATCATTTGCAAATATCTTCTCCCATTCAGTAAGTTGCTTTGTCATTTTGTTGATGTTTTCCTTCTCCTTGCAATTTTTTTTTTTAATTTTGGTGTGGTCTTAATACTTTATTTTTGCTTTTGTTTCCCTTGCCTCAGGAGACATAGTTATAAAAATGTTTCTACAGCTGATGCCAAAGAAATTACTGCCTATATTTTCTTCAGGATTTTTATGGCTTCAAGTCACACATTTAGGTCTTTAATCTACTTCGAGAATATAATTTTTTTATGTCTAAGTGATTTATAATTTTTGTGTGTCTGTTGGAAATGATATCTTATTAAAAATTTTATTTCCTAAGTGTTGTTACTGGTGTATTAAAACATAAGTTATTTGGTTATGTTGTACTTATATTTAACAATATTAGTGAATTCTCTTATTGACTCATTTTAATACATTAAATATTATTTTTTGCCACTTCTTTTCAATACCTTAATTTTTATTCTCACAAAATGTGGTAGGATCCCCAAAGAAATGTGGAATAGGAATGACGATATTTGTCATTCTGACCAGATTCCTCATTTAAAGAAAATGTACCCAATATATCAAAATTAAAGTTATAGCTATTACATATCTTTGATACAACTTTGGGGGGGGGCTAAGGGCTTTCCAGCCTATTCCTTTTTTACTACTTTGCCTCAATTGGCTGTTAAATCTCATTAAGTTCTATAATTCGTTAGAATCCCACACAACAAAAAACTTAGATATCGTTTTCACATTATATCTCCAGAACCTTAGAATATCAGGCATATAATAGCTCTTCCTTAAATATCTTTTGGCGAATTCATTATTTTCATGTTTTTTTGCCTGAAGATAATATTTTTTTTCTTTTTTAATTTCATCTGCTAATATATGCTTTGGTATTTTGCATTTTTTTTCAAAAGTGAGATGGGACTTTTCTTTTCTGTACCATCCTTATTCAGTTCGGTTCTCAATTATTCCAGTCTCATAAAATAAGAAGTCATCCCCTTTGTTTTCAATCTTTAAAAATGTTTATAAAAAAATAAGAGTTGGGCGCCTGGGTGGCTCAGTTGGTTGAGCGACTGCCTTCGGCTCAGGTCATGATCCTGGAGTCCCGGAATCGAGTCCCACATCGGGCTCCCTGCTCAGCGGGGAGTCTGCTTCTCCCTCTGACCCTCCTCCCTCTCATGCTCTCTGTCTCTCATTGTCTCTCTCGCAAATAAATAAAATCTTAAAAAAAAAAAGAGTTTATATATGACAAAAATATCTTGTATTTTAACTGTGAAATGCTGGAAAAATATTTGGACCTGATTTGTTAGGTGAGTGAGTGTTTAATTACTAATTATAACATTTGTGTAATAATCTTCAAATTCTTTGAGTTTTGCATATGTTATTTTGGTAAGTTATATTTCTAGAAAATTGTTTCTGTCATCTAAATTTTCAAATTCATTGATATAAAGCCCATTATTTTACTTTTATTTTTATTTTTATTTATTTAATTTTAATTTTTATTTAAGTAGGCTCCAGAACCTGCATGGAGCCGAATGCAGGGCTGGAACCCACAACTGTGAGATCAAAACCGTGAGATCATGACCTGAGCCGAGATTAAGAGTCAAACACTTAACTGGCTGAGCCACTCAGACCCTCCCTTTATTTTAAAGTGTAACTGCAATATATATTTATGACCTCTTTTTAAATTCTTGTGTTATTTTCTCGATGTTTTAGATTTTTATCTTTGTGAGATTTTTTTAACTGTGAGCTCTACAACTATAATTTCTAAAAAGTTTAATTAGTAGAAAATTTTCCTGTTTTTTCCCCTCCCTTGGAGAGAGGCAAATATAAAAAATATCAATAATATAAATAAAGGTTTATTAAACTGAACTATACCATCTTTCCTTATAAAATAAAATAGTCTTATTCCAGAAGTACAGTTTTGCATCACCTGTTTATTTCAAAGGAGGCTTGCTCATTTGGAGAAAAAAAAAAAAGCAAAGATCTTGGGCACCTGGGTGGCTCAGTCGTTAAGCGTCTGCCTTCGGCTCAGGTCATGATCCCAGGGTCCTGGGATTGAGCCCCACATCGGGCTCCCTGCTCAGCAGGAAGCCTGCTTCTCCCTCTCCCACTCCCCCTGCTTGTGTTCCTGCTCTCGCTACCTCTCTCTCTGTCAAATAAATAAATAAAATCTTTAAAAAAAAAAAAAAAGCAAGGATCTTGTCAGAGAGTGAGACAAATCCTTGGACAGGGTGAAGTTGTTGATAACACTTTGTACATTGCTCCTAAAGCTCACTAGCAAAGCAAGTTGCAGTTAAATTTTTAGGAATGAGTGGCTTGTTTACTACATGTTGAATGCTAGTCTAATGGTAATTTAAAGTTAAAGGATGTTTGCCTTTCCCATAAGCCAATGTACAGATGATAATGGTTCTGTACCTTTGGGTCTTCAAGTTTGTAAGAAAGCGGAGTTATCTGTCAGACTGGTTTAGCACAAATTTTACCTGCAAATAAGCCCATGGAAGCTAATGTGCTCTACAATGTACTCTAGTTAATATTCTGCCCACATTTCCTTTTTTCCAATATAATTTCACAGCCAGAATCTGGTTCAAGTCTCAGATCTCAGGCCCTGTCTGTGAATATAGTCTTATTTATTCATTCAACACACATTTATTGATACCACCTCTGTGCAAGTACTGTGTGGGGTTCTGTGAATATGACGCTAAGTACGTACAGTCACTTCCTCCTAGGAGCTTAAAAATTTACGATGTCAACTCGATTTAGGATTCCTGCATTCTCATCTGCATGTTTAAGTAAAAGAGAATGCCCTGAATTATTGTTTTGACTCTACCAGGTTCTGACAACAAGCCTGTATAATTCCCCCATATCCAACTACATAAAAGCATCATTGAAGCAATGTTCTATACCCTCTTCTCTTTCTTGCTTTGCTACCTGACCTTTATTGGAAAAGAGGGTACTCCATTTTTATAGTTATCAGTACCTATAATGTCTTGGAGTTTCCCTATTAAGCTCTCAAAGTATTTCTGCATTTAATTCTGTGTCATGAAAACTCTGATTAAATAACTTATTTAACTGACATTTATTTATTTATTTATTTTAATTTTTTTTTTTTAAGATTTTATTTATTTGCGAGAGAGAGAATGAGAGACAGCATGAAAGGGAGGAGGGTCAGAGGGAGAAGCAGACTCCCCGCCGAGCAGGGAGGCCGACGCGGGCCTCGATCCCGGGAATTCAGGATCATGACCTGAGCCGAAGGCAGACCCTTAACGACTGAGCCACCCAGGCGTCCTCTTTTTTTTTTTTTTTTAAGATTTTATTTATTTGAGAGAGAGAGAATGAGAGATAGCATGAGAGGGAAGAGGGTCAGAGGGAGAAGCAGACTCCCCACTGAGCAGGGAGCCCGATGCAGGGCTGGATCCCAGGACCCTGGGATCACGACCTGAGCCGAAGGCAGACGCTTAGCGACTGAGCCACACAGGCGCCCCTGAAGTCATATTTATACTGGATCATAGATTCTTTAAATCTGGTAACTTTGTTTCTTTCTTTTTTTTTTTTTTTAAGCATTTTCTTTTCTTTTCTTTTTTTTTTTTTTTTTTGCCAGAGAGAATGAGAGAGTGCACGAGAGGGAGGAGGGTCAGAGGGAGAAGCAGACTCCCCGCCGAGCAGGGAGCCCATGCGGGACTTGATCCAGGGACTCTGGGATCATGACCTGAGCCGAAGGCAGTAGCTTAACCAACTGAGCCACCCAGGCGCCCAACTGACATTTAATACATACATAATACATACGTGTGCTATGTAGTTGTCAGATGACAGGAACACATTGATGCTTAAGAAAATGAAGACAGTCTGTGCCATCTTAACCAGACATTGTGAAAAACAGCTATTGTGAATTAATTACAACTGTGATAAATGTTACAGAGGGAAAATGCATGGTGCAATGAGAATGATTTATCAAGAAAACTGAACAAATCTGAGTGCCAAAGAATTATATCCTTAGGAAATGACATTTAAACTGAAATTCAATGAGTAAGACTTGCCTGAATAAAGAAGAATATAGCTCTGTAGGCAGAAAGAGCAACCTCTGTGAGTTTCCTCAGTAGGAAATTAACCAACTGAAATACTCAGTAATAGGAATGGGAATTTCCAATTCATTTTTCTTCTTTTAAATAAACTTTATTTTTAAAAGCAGTTTTAGGTTAATTGCAGAATTAGACTTTATATTCTTTATTAATCTAAGTGTTTTTTTTAAATTTTTATTTTGAAATAATTATAAATTCAGAAGTTGCAAAAGTAGTAGAGAGGTCTGTGTAATATACATTCAGTTTTCCCCAGTGGTGACATCTTACCTAAGTATAGTTCAATATCAAAACTATCATTTTGGCATTGCCACAATGAATATGAATAGTTCTGTGATGGTTAATTTTAGTGTCAACTTAGCCGGACCACAATGCCCAGATATGTGGGCAAATATTATTTTGGTTGTTTCCGTGAGGGTGTTTTTGGGTAAGAGTCACATTTAAATTAGTGAACTTTGAGTAAAACAGATTACCCTCCATAATATGGATGGGCCTTTTCCAATCACTTGAAGTTAAGAGGGAACTGTACAGTAAGTAGACGGCCTTCAGACAAAACTTCAATATTGCCTCTTCCTGGTTCTCCAGCCTGACTTTCTTTGAACTTGAACTATAACTCTTTCCTGAGTCTCTAGCATTTATACGTATGTAATCATGTATATATATATATGATCATTTATAAATATATATGTCCTATTATTTGTCATCTTTAATCAGTTAATATAATAGATTGTGCTGATTGATTTCTTAATTTGAGCTACACTTACATCTCATTAATAAACTCCACTTGGTCATGGTGTATAATTTATTTTACATACTGTTGAATTCCTAAGGTCTGGTAAAAAAAATACTTGCATTTATATTAATGAGGGATATTGGTCTATAGTTACTGTCGTTTGTTTGTTTGTTTTGTTTTTTGTTTTTGCTTTTGCTTTCTACACAGTTTCTCTCTGGTTTTCATTCAGGGTAATGCTGACTTCATAAAATGAGTTGGAAAGTTTTTCCTCCTCTTCTGTTTTATGTAAGAAATTGTGTAAATTAGTGTTATTCCTTAAATGTCTGGCAAAAATCATCAGTGAAAACTGTGCCTGGATATATATATTTTTTCTTTTTTTTTATTATGTTATGTTAATCACCATACATTATATCATTAGTTTTTGATGTAGTGTTCCATGATTCATTGTTTGCATATAACACCCAGTGCTCCATGCAGAACGTGCCCTCTTTAATACCCATCACCAGGCTAGGAATTTATAACATACATATATTTAATGTCCTTATTAGTTATAGGTATATTCAATCTTTTTTAAAAATATTCTTATTGGCAAGTTGTATTTAGTAGGTAGTTTGTACTCTTCAAGGAATTGGTCTATTTCATATAAGTTACCAATTTTGTGTGCAGAGTTAGATGTTTTATTCACTTAGATTCTTTTAGTGCTTGTTAGGTCAGTAGTGGTATCACCTGTTTCATTCCTGATATTCGTAATTTTTTAAAATTTAAAACCTTACAAAACCTTGTGACTTCTCTCTTTTTTTGTTAGTTTTGCTAGAGGTTTATCAACTTTCTTGAACTTTTCAAAGAATTAGCTTTCTGTTTCACTGATTTTCTCCATTGGTTTTCTGGGTTTTATTTTATGTAGTTCAACAGTGTGTTTTTGTTAAATTGTTTTTGATAAAGTGAACACAGAAGTAGGGAATAATACATTTCATTAAAACCAACTAGTTATTTTCCTGTATTCCTAATCTCATAGGAATATCCAAAAATATAATTAAAACGGTCAAAGAAGTTATTGGTAAAATGGCAGGTGGCACTGATAAAGAGAAACCCTCCCTGCAAACTATAAATTCATACAAATGATTAAGGTATGCCTTTAAATATTCATGGCCAATTTCAAACTAAGACAAGAAGCAACTTGGGTGTATAATAGTAAAAAAAAAAACACCTCAAAACGGTGTAATATATATTATCACAAATATCATTGCTGTTGTGGTCTATGGCAATTTCTATAAGAAATCCTGATCACACAGGAAAGAAAATCAAGGAACCAAAGGAAGAAGACTTGAACATCTAACCAAAGACAAGGTGGAAGAATGTTTATTAATGTGCCCTAAATCTTTTCTTTGTTTGATTGTCCCTGTGTTTGAATGTAGTCACTCTAGACAAAACAACAGCAATCATCTTGACACCAAACTTGAGTTTGGGGAGAAATATGAAGGCCTCAACATGATGAAAATAGTTAACATTTAAAGCAGGAGGACTAGTCATCTTCTACAAATTTTATCCCCCCTGGTATCTTTTTCTGTATCTAAAAGGCTAGGTAATTACAACTGAGGCTACAAGCTCTTGAAAAATATTAGGCCACAGTATGGTGTAGAGAGCAATGTTAGAACCCTACTTCCTTGAGGCATGTCCCCTCTCCACTTGAAATCCATGAGAAGGGACATAAGTTAAGGCTGGAGAATCTTACTCCAAGTACATATCACTAAATGTTATGACTAATAAACAGAAAATTCAAATGGTGGGTATTCTTAGGAATTAATGAACCAGACAAAATCATTTTTTATGGAAACAAATTAACTATCTTCAAAGAGATTAAAATGTTGGAAGGATAAAACCAAGAGCAAGGACTCATGAAGTATAACCCAGAATAAATCCACAATGGTTGACTGAAAGAAATCAATATAGAGTTGAAAAGTGGAACTGATATAGCTAAGAACAAATCAGTGAGTTAAATGATTTTTTTGAAGAACTCTCCCATTAGGATTCAGGAAGAAATTAAGTGGCAGCAAATATAAAATATATGCTTTTTAAAAAGGAGGTTGAAAGTTCAACATTCCTAGAATAGTTCTCATAATTGATCAAAACAAACAAATAGAGAAATATTTCAAGAGATAAAGACCAAAGATTTCCAGAATTATCTGGAAAAAAACAAAACAAAACTAGTAAGATTCATTCAGCATCAAACAGGGAAGTCAAGAAACACATGCATGCAAAGTATATCTAAAACCTAAGAATATTGAAACAAAACTTATTAATACCTTACAAAAAAACCCAACACAAATCAGCTATAAATGTACAAGAATCAAGATATATACATAGAAAATAATTGAATAATATCTTCACAGTTTTGAAGCTTTTCCTTTTGAACCACATAGGAAATGAAAGGAAAATGGCTCTTAAACATGAAAATATGATCAAGTTCATTCTTAGTGATAGAAAAGGAAGTTAAAAGTACATGGAGGTATTGCTTTTACTGTATTAGATTGGCAAAGTTAAAATGAAGACTCACTGGGACTTGAATGAGAATGTGAAAGGAAAAATGCAGTTGGAGAACTTTAGGCAGAGTATCATATGCCATATCAAGAAACATGGATTTTATTCTACATGCAATGATGAAAAAATGGAGGATTTGTAAAAATTGGAGGATGAGGAAACTCAAATATACCAGCATTTAATTTGTTGACTATATACAACATGACTCTGCTATCCCAAATGCCAACAGCTTAATATAATAAACATATTCTTCCCCAGGTCATATATCCTACTGGGTCAGCAGGAGGGCTCTGACCATAGCGGTTATGAAAAAAAACAGGCTGAGCCACTGAAGCAAATGTTTATTTTGATGTGTACTCCCATGATTACCATGGCAGAGGGATAGCAGAGTGCAAATGGCATACAGTTTCTTTAAGCTCCCATCCAGAAGTGATACATCACATCTGCTCATATTTGCCAAAGCATGTCATAAGTCCACACATAACTTCAAAGGGGGCAGGGATCTACAATCTTACTCTTTACCCAGAAAGAGGAATGCCTCTTTGTGAATGCCTCTAATGACCATGAAAGTTAACATTAATGTACTCTCTACAGTGAATAAAAGAATCTATTAATCTATTTATTAAGCATTCACATTTAATTATGCTGATTTATGAAATTAATAATGTCTGCTGGGCTTGTTTGTGGGCATAGTACTGTACACTCTTACATAAAAATGAATATGTATGTGACAAAATTTATTTTATTTTATTATTTCATACACACACACACACACACACACACACACACACACACCCATAGTAATAGGATATTGCTTCTTTTTGTTTTTCCTGACTGGGTAAGGAAGAACAGTTGAATGTGTCTTGTTCCTGAATATATCATAATTGTAATTCTATTTGGACAATTTATTATTGGCAGTAGTTTTCTGCCTACAAAAATGATTTCTTCAAACATATTAGGCATTTACCACCTTTGTCTCCAGAGTGCAGTCTCCAGGATGAATTTCACTGTCCTGTAATGTGGCTCAAGTGAAGCTTATTTTACTACTTTGCAGGCAAGGAAATCATAATAATCAAAATAAAATCTGGGTTAATTATAGCACTACTACCCCATTAGTCTGTGGAACCTCTCAGTGAATCTATCAAAACCCCTGAGGGAGGAAAGGATTGATGACCTTCCTTAGTCAATGCTCTTATTCAAAGACATGGTAGGAGTAATAAAAAAATAGCCACCAGGTCGTTTATACACATTTATCTCATTTACGTCCTATAACAAAGCTGTGAAGGCATCATTATTAGTAACCATTGGAAACCAAATTTGAACACAGCCCATCTGACTACCAAGCCAAGCTTTTAACTACTACATCACTCTGATTCCTTTTTATTCTGAATAAAGATTGATTATTGCCTAAATGACTCAAATAATATTATAATTCAAATACCTAAGATAAGAAATATTACCAAAAAATAAAAGACTTTCCACTTATTTAAAACCTTCACAACTTATAAGAAGATAAAAGGAACACATTGGTAGATATAGACAGTAATTTTTGCCTTATTTGAACCATGTAGTTTATCTTTTTAACAAGGTTGTGTGTGTGTGTGTGTGTGTGTATGTCTTTTTTTTTTTTCTTTCAATTTCCAGGTCTATTGGCTTAACTGCATTCATACTAGTACTTCTAGAAACATTACTTCATGGAGAGCTAAAGCTTATAGAAATCAAATGGTTTCTCTAAAAGAAGAGGCCACAAAAATGCCACCAAAGAAAATGTGATAGAAGTGAAATCACTCCTTCATTTTCCCTTGAAAATAGCGAATCACAGGATGTTAGTGTTGAAGATGACCAGAGAGACGTGTCTTAGGTCAACACCTCACATATCAGAGAAGGAGAAACTGAGGTTCATCATCGGAACGGTGGAGAGTCTGATTTCCCCAAAATGCACTGCTGCCTATGGGAGAAACAGCTTAATAATGTTTCTTGACTAAAAGTGAAGAGTTCTTGTGAGTAATAGTGGGTTAATTTGGTGCTTGTAGAGACTAAATCATGAGACGTCAAATAAGTGTTTCTTGGCCTAGCCAAATCTGTGAGTTGATGAAAGAAAATAAGCCTTTAGGGTCCTTCCACCATATGCCCCAGGTTGCTCTGACTTCAAAAGAAGAAAAATTGCATCTTTCCTGAATCACAAATATATATTTTTGACCAAGTACATCAGGAGAACTGAGCACTGGAAGAAAGTGTTTCATCAGCTCAGATGTGCTTGTAATGAATTAGAAAAACTCAAACCACCTATGGCTAAATGGAATTATGGACCTGCTACAGTTTTCTGACCCATATCCATCAAAATGTCAAAAGGATATTAGTAGACAGCAGGCATGCAACCTGGAAATAATAGGGCAACTATTAATCTCTTACACTGCTTGATTCTGCTTTGGGCAAAAGGGACACGGACCATATATATGCCTAGAATGAGAAACATTGATTTCCAAAAAGCAACATACCTGACTTTTTTGTTTCTGGAGAAACTATCACCATTAATGTAAAAACACGCCTTTGTCAAATTCTGTCTTCTGATACTCATTTAATCTTTTGCCTCGGATCCTGCAGTGGCAAAAACAAAGGCAGTATTCCTAAAATCAAATTACAGTTTTCAAGTTAGTTGTGGGCTCTTGAAAAAAAAAAGAAAAGTCTGAGCCCTACTTTTTATCATAAGTAAGAATAACAGAATAGGCAGCATTTACCTCCCAGAGCATCTGTGAAAAATAGTAATGATATATGTAAGGCATATAGAAAGTGGTTAATAAACAAGATTTATGTCATTATGATTCTTATTTAATGCTCATGGTTGATGGAACTGTGACATATTCAAGATTGAAACACAGCAAAACAAAACTTTGTTGATTGAGGCATTTTTAGAAAAAAAAGGAGGGGGGCAGAATGGGAGTGAAATTTAAAAAGAAAAGAAGTGTCTCACTCAGCTGACAGAGTAAACCTTAGGGTTTGCTAGGAGAACCAAAATTGTTTTGCCAAAGGGAACACTTCCCAGCTATTGATGCCAGAGTCCCCGACACCAGTCAGCAAATCAAGATAGAGAAGTTTCCCTTTTGTGGGTGCTAACCTTGCCATAACTTCTCAGGCAATAGCTCTCCATTATTACATTCAAAAGTGAAGTTTAGTGGTGCTGAATTATAGATTACTTCCTTTCTATATGGATCAGCTTGGGGATTTAAATTCCCAGTTTAAATCCCATATATATTCTAGATTAAAATGTTACAGTACTTAGATCCTCCTTAACAACTGGTTCTTCAGATTGTTTTGAGAACTCATCTTGAAGGTATCAGAAGGCAAAGAAAGAGTGCACTTAGGAATTCAGAGGAAATAAAGTCACAGTTTCTGCAACCCAGGTATGTAAATGTGCCTTCCTTAATATGCGGTGTACTCTGCTTTTGACTACACGTTCTCATATAAACACTACATTACAATGTAGTTTTTGGCATTTGAGTTTTACTATTCTATACATTCTTATTCATTCATGCAATGCAAATGCAATTCAAAAGATAAACATTAGGTATTTTCCCCCGTGAGTATAATGCAATTCATTATGCTATAAGTGAATAACATTTGGTCAACAAAAAATATCTAAATGGTAAATACGGGGAAAAAAGTAATGTTTCAAACTGAATGAAAAACAATGCTTTGATTTTAAAGGATGGGTTATGTAGAAGGAAAACTATTCCAAGCAGTTGGAATCACACACAAAAAACATTCAAGAAAAACAAGAGTAATAGTGTTTCAAAAATAAAATGGAAAAAACATATATCTACCATGTATTAAGTGCTTTGCATATTTTGTTCTCATTTTAGCCTCAGGGTAACTCATAGATGGACATTATCTTCCTTTTATAGAGGGAAAAGGGGGGTTCCAATAGATTCTGAATATTACAGTTTTAGTCTGCTATAATAAATAGCATAAGTATATCTATTTCTATTCCAAGGTTAATGTTGTTCATCTGTTTGAATATCTGTTTTCTATTTACACCTAGTGTTCTCATGCCTATTGGATCCAACATGTTTTTAAATCAACTTTATTGACATATAACTTACAGAAAATAAACTGTGCTTAGTTAAATAGTGCTCTTATATAAGCTTTGACAAATGTATATGCATGTGAACCTACTGCCACAGTTAAAATACACATTTCCCTTACTCCTAACTAAAAGATTTCTCATGCTCCTTGGCAATCCATCTCCTTTCTACCCCAAAGAGAGAAAGCCATTGATCTGTGGTCTTACCCTACACATTAGCATAAATTTTCTAAAATTATATATAAATGAAATTAGGTAGTTGGTATTCTATTTGGTTTGGCTTTTTTCACTCAGTACACTGATTTTGAGACACTTTCATATAGTCCCATGACTCTTTTTCCTGCTGAACAGTATTCTGTTCTATGGATATATATGTTGTTTATCCAATCAACTTTTTAAAATTAGATAGTTTCTTGGGAATATTCATGTAAAATGTTTGTGTGGCTATATGTTTTCATTTTTGTTGAGTAAATACCTAGAAATCCAATGAATTATTCTTAAAGTAATATATATTGAACTTTTAGAGAAACTTCCAAAGAATTACAAAAGTAATTGTATCATTCAACTCTTCAAATGTTAAACATAAAGTTACCCTGAGACCCAGCAATTCCATTCCATTCCAAAAGAAATGAAAACATATTGATCATACAAAAACTTGCACAAGAATGTTAAAAAAAGTAATAGTAATTGTATCATTTACATTTTTTTCTGGTAGTATGTCAGAGCTCCTGTTGCTACATATTCAGGCCAATCCTTGGTTTTATCAGTTTTTAATTATTAGTCACTCAGTAATTATAAGTATCTCATTATAATTTCACTTTGCATTTTCCTAATAACTGACTAATGATGTTGAGAACTGTTGATTTGCTTCTTCATCATTCAGGTCTCTTATTTGTGAAATGTCAAATCAAATGTTTTACACACTTCTTAAAATTGAATTCTCTTTTCACTTAATTGTCAGAGTTCTTTGTATGTGATTGATACAAGGTGTTTGTCAGATATTGTATTGTGAATAGTTTTTTCAGATCTGTCTTTTAATTTGTTGTTTTCTTAACAGTGTCTTTTCAAGGCCAAAATATTTCAATTTTGAAAATGTCAGTTATTAATTTTTATGATTAAGGCTTTCCATATCACATCTGGGGGAACTTTTGTCTAATGCAATGTTTTCCTCTAGAAGTTTGATCAATTTAGTTTTTATATTTATATATATTTTAAAGATTTTATTTATTTATTTGATAGAGAGAGAGAGAGAGCACAAGCAGGGGGGGAGCGGCAGAGGGAGAAGCAGGCTTCCCGCTGAGCAGGGAGCCTGATGTGGGGCTTGATCCCAGGATTCCGGGATCATGACCTGAGCTGAAGGTAGACGTCTAACCGACTGAGCCACCCAGGCGCCCCTATATTTAGATTTCTGATCTACCTCCTTCAGGAGGAGGAGAGTGCCTGCCACTGTAGGAAACACATAACATCCCAGCTGGGCCCTTCCCCTGGACTCTTCTAGGGAACAAAAGCTTGAAACTGCTAAGGAAGTGGGTGCAACTCTTATCTTCCAAAGACACAAGGAAGTTTCATTGTGGCTGAGGGAAAGGGTAAAAGAAGAAACACTCTACCCCTGCAGACAGAACTTGGAATCATGCTGGGTCCGAATCTAAGAGGTCTCCTGTCCTTGGAACACAGGCAGAATCACTGCTGATGAGTCTCACCAAAAAGGCAGAGTTTGGTAACTATAGGGATGAGGAGCAAGATCACTGAGAAGGACTGGCAAGAGACCCAGGAATTCAAGGCATGCCTAATACTGAGGCTGTCCCTAGCACCAGGTTAATCAACAGGCAGTCACAAGCAATGTGAATAGAGAAAACCAATCTGTTTGAGATATAAACTATCCCCAAGCTAACCTACAGATTCAACATAATCTCAATCCAAAAAATTAGCAAGTGGGTTTTTTTCCTTCTTATTCTTTTTTGAAGTCAGCAGGCTGATTCTAAATGATCTATGGGAAAGTGAAGGAAATAGAATAGTCAAAACAATGCTGACAAAAAGGAACAAAGTTGGAGGATACACATGGCCTTATTTCCAAAATTTACTATAAAACGACAATAATCCAGACAATGTTGGGTTGGCACTCGATACACACCTAGATCATTGGTGCACAGTAAAGACTCCAGGAATAAACACACACAATATAGTCAATTCATTTTGGACAAAGGTACAAAGTAATTGTATCGTTGCCACAAATGTTTTCCACAAATGATGTTGAAACAATTAACTATACAAATGCAAAAATGACCCTCAACTCATATCTCACACCTCAAAGCCCTGAACATAAACCCTAATTATAAAACTACTAGAAGAAAACCATTGCAGAAAAATATTTTTGATCTTGGATTTGGCAAAAATAACTTAGACATAATACCAAAAGCGTGGCCCAGAAAGGAAAAAAATCCTGGTAAATTTGGTGCATCAAAATTAAAAACTTTTTGGGTGCCTGGGTGACTCAGTTGGTTAAGCGACTGCCTTCAGCTCAGGTCATGATCCTGGAGTCCCGGGATCGAGTCTTGCATCAGGCTCCCCGCTCGGCCGGGAGTCTGCTTCTCCCTCTAACCCTCCCCCCCTCTCATGTGCTCTCTCTCTCTCAAATAAATAAATAAAATCTTTTTTTTTTAAGATTTTATTTATTTATTTGAGAGAGAGAGAGAATGAGAGAGAGAGAACACATGAGAGGGGATAGGGTCAGAGGACGAAGCAGACTCCCTGCCAAGCAGGGAGCCCGATGCGGGACTTGATCCCGGGACTCCAGGATCATGACCTGGGTTGAAGGCAGTCGCCCAACCAACTGAGCCACCCAGGCGCCCTAAATAAATAAAATCTTAAAAAAAAATTTAAAAACTTTTCTTCAAAAGTCACTGTCAAAAAAAAAAAATGAAGAGGTAGGCCACAAGTTGGGATGGAATCTTAGTAAAACATATTTGATAATGCTTCAATTGACAATTTACTAAGAAATCTCAAAAATATAAGAAAGTAAACAACCTGATACGAATTGGACAAATAAAACAATGAATCATGGAACACTACATCTAAAACTAATGATGTAATGTATGATGACTAACATAACATAATAAAATTAAATTAAAAAAATTGGGCAAATATAACAGACAATTCATACATGATGATATACAGGAAGCAAATTAACGTAAGAAAAATGCTCAACCTTATTAGTCAATAAGGAAATTTAAATGAAAACCACAATATGACATACTACATGTCAGAAGCAACAAAAAAGGAATTTCTGACTAAGCCACCCCCTGATGAGGATACGAAGTAGGCGGAAGCTCATACACTGTTGGTAGGAATGTCAAATGACACTAGTTCTCCCTCAGCTGTGGATTCGGATTCGCACTTTCCGTGGTTTCAGTTACCTGCTGTCAACCACGATGCTGAAGCAGATGATCCTCCTTCTGAAGTATCATCAGGGGGTCCATGGTGGCCTCTCACTACATCCCAACGCCTACATCACTGCCCTCACTCCCTCTCATCATGCAGACCTCTTATCATCTCACATCCTCACAAGGAGGGTGAGTACAAGACAATGAGATGCTTAGAGAGAGAGAGAGAGAGAGAGAGCGATGCCTTGGTCACATCACTTTTATGACAGTACATTGTTATAATTGTCTTATTCTATCATTAGTTATTGTTGTTAATCTGACAGCGTTTAATTTACTAATGAAATTTTATCATAGGTAAGTATGTATAGGAAAAAAAAACATAGCATATATAGGGTTTGGTACTGTCTGTTGTTTTAGGCACCCTCTAGGGGTTTTGGAACATATTCCCTGTGTGTGACGGGGGACGACTGTCTAGTCTCTTTGCAAAACAGTTTGGCAGTTTCTTAAGTTATTATACAACCTATATAACCTAGCAATTTACTCCTCGGTCATTATCCAAAGTAAATAAAAACTGATGTTCACACACACACACACACACACACATTGCATGTGAAGGTCTGTGGAGGATTTATTCATAATTACCCCAAACTGAAATTAACCCAAGTGTCCTTCGGTGAATGCATCAATAAGCAACTGAGGTACACTCATTTAATGGAATACTTCTCAGCAATAAAAGTAGGTGGACTACTGATACACACTGATCCATAATAAGCAGCAAAAGTGATACACTTACTACCTCTCAGTATGTATCATATGTCTATTAGATGCATGAAGCTACAAATGGACACAATCTACAAATGGACACAAGGGAAATTTTGGAGGTTGATGGAACTGTTCTATATCTTGATTGGTGGCTACGCAACTGTATGTGTTTTCCAAAATTCATCAAACTGTACACACGAAAGAAGTTGAATTTTAGTGTACTCCATTTTACTCCAATAAGCCTGACTAGGCAAAAACAAAACAAAAAAAAACCTGAATGGAGTGAACTAGAGAATAATATGTATTTCAATGTGCCAGTACTCAGCATGACTCTAGGGGATAAAACGAAGCAGTCAGATGCTTATATTTCTGTAATTTGCTACAAACGCACCGTAATACAGGTGTGATACACTGACATTTCAAGGACTACAAGCCGTGTTGCCGTTAAAAGTCTGATTTTCTGAAATGATAAGCAATTCTTGGTAAGCTTAAAAACATAAGAATAACATTGCCACATTTTATATAGTAGTTTCATTTCTGGAAAACTCACTGTATATTAAGACTCTACAATAGTGTTTAGTGTTGGTATGGAGATAGACTTTGATTTTAGGCTTATAAAGAAAGTAAGTATCATGTGTTGATTCAGAGACACTCAAGCCAGGTATCTTGGGCTCAAATCCTGGCTTTGCTACTTTGCAGCAGTGGGACCTTGGGCAAATTACTTAAATATCTGTGTGCCTCAGTTTCTCACGTGTAATATGGAAGTGGTAATAATCTAATTGGATTTTTAGGAGGATTAAAAACCTTATCATTTATGAAACACTTAGAATTGTGCCTTGTTCACACTGGGTAATAGAAGCATTCTCTGAAAAGTTGGTTCCTGGTTAAAAACCTAAGCGTGGGGGTGCCTGGGTGGCTCGGTTGGTTAAGTGTCTGACTCTTGATATCAGGGTCCTGAGATAGGGCCCACGTCGGGCTCTGAGCTGAGCCTGAAGCCTGATTGAGATTCTCTCTCTCCTTCTGCCCCTCCCCACACTTACCCATGCGAGCTCTCTCTCTTTTTCAAAATTAGATAAATAGAAATTTAAAGACCTAAGTGAGTTTATTGGGGCTTTACCATATAGACAATTATAAAGGCTTGTGAGCAGGCTTCACAGAGGAGCGCCGCCATGGTCACATGAGATTTTGTGCACAGCCAGATTGTTGGAGTCTCCTGAAGAGAGATGCCATCAAGGACTCAGGCCCCCTGGCTGGTCATGCTCTTATACAATTGCATTCCTAAACTAGGAATCCTTGTTCCTAGGTGTCCTTATCTGAGGTCTTAGGCAGAAGTCCTCCTCAGGCAAAGTGAGATGGGAAGGAGGGAACCTCAAAGACACTTTTCCCACTCTGACTCATAACTCCTACCAGTCCTTCCCCTCACATATCCCCACTTCCAACCTCAGGGTCCTTAAAACTGTCCAAACCTGCTTAGGACTCCCTCAACAGTGAGATGATCTCCATGTCTTTGTTGTCCACGTGACCCTCAGCCTGCTATTCCATGGTGGAAAATGAAATCAAATGAGTTGATGTGTTCTCAGGTTTTTATAGTCTTGCTCATACCATCGCAGTAAACTATTAAAGGCTAAATAAACTCTTTCATTTTCCACTTGTTGCTTTAACCAGTAATTCTGATAACCTGAGAGCTCAACTATCTCTTTCCCAGCTTAACTGAGTTCTTGATCTTCTCTTGGTTTTAATCAGTATTATTAGGATTATAGTTATCACTGTTACCATATATAATTACAAACAACTGTTTCATTAAAAGGCATATCTAGCCAGATATTTGAAGGTCCTACAGAACACTGAAAACGTCTTTGTTGTACTAGAGTGTACTATGCATTAAAGTACCTTAGCATTCCTGGCCTATACCCACTAAATACTAGAAACATGCTAGAATCCTGGTGAGTAGGCAAATATATTGAGATATAATTTAGCTGCAAAGCAACATGGAGTAGTTGAAAGTGTGTGTTTCACACAATGAAGGCCTAAAAACAATGGCTACAGTAAAAATGGGTTGAACGCACAATGACTTGAAAATTCAAAAATGAGACTGTCTATAATTTCTGAAGTTCTTTGGATGAAAAAACAAAGATTAATTTTCCTTCCCAGCTGGTTTCAAATAACCTGGAGGTGAAGACAGCTTTTGAAATAGATTTTTGGTTTCATGTGGAATTTTGAAAATACTTTGTTCATATGCTTAGAATTGTTAATAGTGTCTGAAATAAGCCATATTCAAATTGGTACCATGGTCAAATGGTCCTAAGCCAATTTCATTTGTGCACATTATCTATAATTGGAATAACTTTTATTTATCTGAGCAAGTACAAGCCTGAAAATCAAAGCACCCAGATCTCAGGCCAGGACCTGCTACAAAGGAGCTAGATCTCTGATTGAAAGCAAGACATTTATCATTCAGTCATCAAAAACCTGTGAAGGCATGCTTTCTAAACACTCAGCTAGGAAAAACAAAATAAAGACACATATAAAATAAGTTCCATTATAAGAAATCGATAATCTAGTTGGAAAGACTATATTACTACAGAATGAATGATACATATTGCTATTTAATAAAGAACATAACATTCTCTAAGAGTAATATCAAATAAGTGATATGGGAGTTGAGTATAGCAAGTGATTATTTTTTTCAAAAGTCAAAGCAGAGAAGAGTGGAAAGTGGTTTCTTTCCTGGAAAGGCAATTTTGACTTTGGACAAGGAAGAGAAGGTCCCTACAGGTAGAAGACAGTGAGAAAGGATGAGGGAATCCGTTATAGTTAATCAAGTTAAGGGTAGCATTTCCAGGAGTTTCTTGAAACACGTTTCCAAAGATTAAACCATACAAAAAAGGGGAAAATTTGTAATTAACTGTGGAATCACAAATATGCCCACCTTTTGAGGCATTTCAATGCACACTTATTTTTAACTGAAATTGTATTTCTCAAAATAGTCTTTCTGCAGAACCATTAACATCACATGTATGTGTTTGTGTTCTTAATGTTCATGTTTTATTTATGCTTCATACATGGATTTTATGAAAGTGAGAGTTAATTAAAGGTGATGTAGAAAATAATTATTTTAGAAGGAAAAACAACATGACTGGTTGCTGGTTAGATGCTGGAGGTGAAAAAGAGAGAATAGATAATGGATATGAGATCCCTACATGGAAAAAAAAAACCCAAAAAGCAAAAACCAGACAGAAAACCAAAACAAAACACAGATTCACTTGGAGAAAGCCTTTTAAAACCAAATTATGATTCTCTAGATATACTTTCATATTCTGATCCCTTAAATTCCTTCCCCTTGAGTGTGGAAGGAACTTAGCCACCCACTACTAATAAATAGAGTGTATAAAATGAAAAATAGTAATTTAATGTTGAGAAACCTGTAGAAACCAACTCATCCAAGTGATCAAGGTCAACATCATCTATCATAAGTCTTGTTGACATTGCATACCAGGTGTATAAAGCAATGAGAAAGACATTTCTCCTCAGTGGTATGTGCCAGCAAAATCCAGAATCTCAGTATAATCTTCAGAAAACATTAGGTTATCCAAAATTGAGCCACGTTCTATAGAATAACTGACCAGGAATCTTCAAAAGTGTTAAAGTCATAAAACAAAAGCAAAGATTAAAAACTTGTCCTAAGGAGATAATGACAACCAGATTGGTTAAATGCCAAGTGCTATCTTGGGTTGGATTCTGGAACAGAAAACATACATTCTTAAAAACAAAACAAAAGAAAATAAAAAACTAAAATTGATGAAATAAAAATACAGCCTGTAGTTTAGTTAATAGAATTGTATATATGTTAATTTCTTAGTTTGAGAAATGTATCATGGTAATGTAAGGTATCGTATTAGGGGACACTGGTCAGGTAGATATGTGGGAATTCTGCTGTTATTACTTTGCAAAACAAAAAAAAAGGTAATAAAGATAAAATTTGATACAAATGGAATATATATATTGAATTATACAAGAATCTTTTAAATCCATTCTGATGTAAAGCAATTAATAAATTTGAAATTGGATGAGTAGAGGGATATTTACATATTTTCAAGATCCTCTCCACAAAACACATGTATTAATTACAAAGGGAGAGACAGTAATTTTATATTGAGGAATCCTTTTTATTTTTTTTTTCCTGGCAGACACCTTCTTACCCAAATGATCAAAGTTAAAGTCCCAAAGAAATGGGAGAAATCAAAATGGTCTGTCATGGGAGAGGATGGAGTGAAAATATAGCATCACTTTTGTGATATTCTCGCCAAATAGGCATTATCTAAATCTAATTATTTAAAAAATCAGAAAAGCCCAGAAAGAGGGATATTTTACACAATAATTGGCCCCAAATCTTCAGGGTCGAAGCAAATCAGGAATATTAATGTAAGACAATCAGGAGCAAGAGGGGCAGCAAGTGAGGACTGAAGGAATGTAAATATAATTAAAGACCATTGCAGGGAGCAGGGAAGTAAACCTCTGACAAAACCATAATAAGCATAGCTAATATTTATTGTGTGCTTACTCTGTGCCAGGCGATGCTGTGCCGAGGTTCAACGTGGGCATTCTGCAAGCAGGCTGTGGGGTTTGAGTCCTGGTTCTTCAGCCCATAGCTCTGAGACTTTAGTCATGCCACCGAACCTCTGTGAGCCTCAACCTTTTCACCTGAAAGATGGAAAAAAACAATAAAACTGACCTATAAAGGATTGATGTGAGGATTCAGAGGGCGATTATACGGTAAATACATAAAATAGTGCCTGGAACATAGAAAATACTCCTACCCCCCCAAAGCAGTCAAAACTGTTATATCCATTTACAAATGAGAAACTGAAGAACAGAGTTTCAGGAAATAGTCCAAGGTCACTCTACTAATTAGTGTCAGGTTCTAGTGTGGGACTGAGTTTTAATTGCTACTGTCTCTTCACTGCAACTACCTTCCATAGATATTAAAGCCTATTATATGAAAAACACTGTATTGTGACATCAAGGTTGTAATAAGGAAGCTCTGTTCTCAGTGAGTTTATAGTCATTTGGAAGAAATGAGGTATGCACATGAAAAAGCAACTAACAGTCTCCAAATCCAGGAAGAGGTGCTTTTCTTAATAGAAATTGGGAATTGAATTTGAGCTGAAAATGAAGAATGTATTTATAAAGAAGTGGGGTTGGATCTGTTCCTTGAAATATAAAAAAAAGGGGGGGGCAAGGGAGGAGAAGGGTATGTATTTTCTCATTCGCTGGTTATTGACAAAATGATACATTTGGGCACTTTTCTTTATGTAACACGAATGGAGTTAATACATGCCATGGAATCCATCTGTTCTATAGGTATTGCTAGATATTATCATTAACTGCTGTTACTGTGATGTCTGGTGAGGTTACTGGGGCACTACTTGATTTGCAATGCCCACTCTTTGCAGAGCACACTTGATGAGTAATTAAGGAATGTATTATGTATCCATTTACCTTTAATGCCTAATTCACGATCTGTACTGGTGCTTTGATGTCAAAACTCCACCTAATTGTCTAAATTCTGGGAGCTTGGCCAATCTAGTATATAATCACAAATTGGTACTCTTGGGAAAGAATTCATTTAGTTGTTTTTTTTTTTAATTATGAAAGTGAAATGTATTTATCACAGAAAAAAATAAACTATCATTAATTGAATTGACTACAATTAAAAATAAAACCTCCTAGGGGTACCTGGGTGGCTGAGTCGGTTAAACTTCCAACTCTTGATCTCAGCTCAGATCTTGATCTCAGGGTGGTGAGTTCAAGCTCCCTGCTGGGCATGGAGTCTACTTAAAAACAAACAAGCAACAGCAACAACACCCATAGCATCATTGCCCCAGAGATGATAACAAGTAATTCTGTGGGATATACTTTTCCAAAATTCCTCTTCTAATATAGTCCTTCTCTTATCTCTAAACAGATAAAGATGCACTTCCTTGGTCTCACATTCTACATAATGTTTTACAAACAATTTTTTTTTTCACTTAATATGAATTCATGTATTTTTTCATCTGATTTAATATTCATCTTGTGTATCTTCTGACAGCTGCTTAGGGTAGGACAGGGATCAATAGAAAATCTTATATACTAGGGATATCCACTTACTATTTTCAGAACCTAGAAACACTTTAGGGATGCAGCGTGAGTATTTGCTTTCTTGTCTTATTGACCTGGAAAGAGCAGATGATGTGGTTCCTGAACCCTTTGAATAGCACACATTAAAGGAGCTACGTTCTGTTCAGTTTCATCTAAAGCTGCTCTCCTTCGTTTGAAAAAAAAAATCTAAAATTAACCTTTATGGATACTCGAAACTATATGCCCTTGTTTGTCCTTATTTTCTTACTAATGTCAGCTGTACTCATGATAGCTACTTCATTTATCTTTATTCACGGCAGGTAAACCCATTAGCCTCCATCGTTCACCAGTGGGATCAGGTCACTACTGAGTCCAAACTAGTAAGGTAGTGAAATTACTTAGCAAAGTGAGAGGCACTTGGGTGTAATCCTTTAAGACAGTTAAACCAGACTGATTAAAGCCACAAAAGTAACATTGTGAAAAATGATCCTCCCTTAGCAATATTAAAGAAAACATACTTGGATATGTACCTCCTCCTAACTTCTGTGATTTATGTAAATCATCTTTCTTTATTGTCAGGGAGTATCTGGGTAGCTTCATCCTGTTCCTTTTATTCAAAAGATTTTTTTTTCTTTAAAATTTTAATTGCATACAGTAATATTCAAAACGACTTAAAATTTAAGAACAATTGTGTATTTTAAAACAATTTGATTAAAAGGTCAATGAAAAGACTCTCTCTATATTAATATATATATACATATATATATAAAACTATCCATGCAACTGTATAGATTTTGACTTAGAATTTATGTAGCAATTAATTAGGTATGTATTCCTCATTTCTATTCATAATAATTTTTTTTCCTCATAAACTTTTGTTTTAATGGATCTCAAAATTCTGTGACCTATTTTTGGTCATGCTGTTTCCATGAAAAAGTACTAATTTTAAAAACTAATCACTTAAAATTTCCACACACACACACACACACACACGTGCGCACAGACACCAAGCAAATGGCCCACAAAACATGGTCTTTTCCTTCTGAAGCGTTCGATGCTCTGTTATCATTCACCAGTCTCTTACTATTAAACCTAAATGGCCAATTGACACAAACAGTTCTGAGACTGTTCTTCCACCACTGGTTAAGACTGGGGTGGCAGGTATTGGGGATAATATTCATTTAGCCTTCTGAGCTTTCTGGGGACTTGGTGACCTTGCCACCTCCAGCTGCCTTTTTGTCCACTGCTTTGATGATTTGAAAAGAGATTCTGCCTCTCAGAAAATACTTAAGTTTTGTTAGAGCCAGTCGATATGTAATGGATTTCTTTTTCCTTCCATTTTTATAAAAGGAAAAAAATTTACTTTAATTATCTATGTATATATAGTTAACACTTTATGTAATTCTGAAATATATTTCATTTTAACAAACTCTTGAATAATGTAAAAAACATGTTAATCTGGATTTTCTTTTAATTCCTAAAAACAATTACTTTGCCACTAAAGTGATTCAGATCCATGCAATTCCTCGGGTTTCAGATATTAATTCACATTTAAGATTTCCTACTTAGATTCAAAAAGACCTTGAGACACAATAGCTGCTCAATAAATGTTAAAAAATATAAGAATCAATAAATTACCTACCCAAATCTCAGAAGATCTCCTTCTTTGAACTCTTTTCTAGAATTTATAGTGTCACATAGCCCCTCTACCACTCAGTTTGCAAGTTCATTTTTCTACTTTGTACACATAGTATCATGGATTTACAAGGTTTCCAACATGAGGGGATATGAAATATGATTGAGAAAAAGAAGTGGAATCTTAGGGACACAGAGAACCTGAGTGAATACTCTCAGAACACTCAGCTTCTCTATAACATGGATGAGACCTGGGGTTTTTATTAGCATTTTCTCATATGTTTATTTGGCCTCATTTTGTCCCCTGGATGGCAATCTCAGTAAAGCAAGAACATGCTCACTTATTTTTACCGTCCCCACCATTACTTTGCGCTAAGTGGCAATGAGTTCCATAAATACCTCTTGGTTGACTGAGTCATGCTAACATAGTACCTCAATTATTATTGTAAAAAAAGATATTCATTTTTGATGCAATATTCAAATGATTCAATATTTAAATATGTTTCTTAATATAAAGTAATAGAAATAGAAATAATTATCTTCTTTCTCAAATGGATCTCCTTTGCCTGTGTTTCCCATCTTAGAAAAGTTCACCATCGCTTTCTACCTCATTGCTCAAGCCAGGAACTTGGGTATAACTTTTGGGAGACATGTACCAAAGGGATTCTGTGGTGTTGGCAATTTTCCATTCCTGGTGGATGGTTCAATCAGTGTTGTCACTGTGAGAATCCATAGGGCTGTGAACTTCTATAGATACTGATTCACTTTCCTGGATATGTCTCGTACTTAAATAGAAATGTTTTAAACATTATTTTTCTGAAAAATGCATTCTGATACCAGGGCCCACACCCCATCTTCAAGTTTATATGACCCATGGGAGATATTAATATACATCAGGGAAGCCCAGGAAATCAGGAAGGCACAGTTAAAAGGAAGAATTCAGAGTCCATGCTCTTGAATTTGTGAACTGGCTCTCAGAGAAATGGTATCACCTTGCCTAAATTATTTACTTTTCTTCAACTTTCACTTTAGCTACACAAGAAGGATCTGAAAACTAAATGAGAATGCCTTAATATTCACACCTTACAATGTGAAAAAATAATCAGGTATTGATACTTTTATTCTACAAAACAGGATAAAAAGCCAAACAAATACAAATTATGTACAACACTGCAGTGTTTTATTAATTAGTGTTTCTGTGACATGGCCCATCTTACTAGTTTAGTTACACGTATTCCTTTGAAACAAGGCAGCTATGAGGCATATATTTTGTAGATTCATAAATAACTAACAAAACTGCCAAACTATTGTCAGTCTTACTGAAAATTGTAGGTGGTGATTTTCTTTGCATTCTTGAAAGTAAATCTGGAAAACTGAGAGGTCACACTCATTTCAGCTACCTCCCACAAATATTTCTCATTATTTATCTCATTGTATTTACATTTATAAGTCTGCCAAAATGACAGTATACACTTTTTATTTAATATAGTTCTCCCCTCCTCAATCATTTTTTATCTCATCGTGATGGATTTATTGATAAGACAACTGATTATTTTCTTAAGATTTTATTTATTTATTTGAGATAGCGAAAGAGCACAAGCAGGGGGAGCAGCAGAGGGAGAGGGAGAAGCAGGCTTCCCGCTGAGCGGGGAGCCCAATGCAGGACTCGATCCCAGGACCCTGGGATCATGACCTGAGCCGAAGGATGACGCTTAACCATCTGAGACACCCAGGTGCCCAAGAGAACTGATTATAATGGGAAATTGTTATTAAAGAACAGATAACCTCACTGATGCATTTTGGCTTTTCAAAATTAACAGATAGTTCCCAGAATGATTTCCCCTTAGTCTTCCTAGCTTTTCAAATGGAGTATTGAGGACTTCTAAAACAATCACATTCTCACAATATGATACCAGAGATATTAATTTGTTGTATCATCAGTAATAGGTAAAAAGAATATGCTAGAGAAAGCTTTGATACATTAAGGAACAGATTGCTAGTCACACATGAAAGTGCATATATAAATATATTCTAAAATAAGTGTGAGAATATTGGGCAGATGCAGGTAGCTGGGACCAGAGTAAATGATCTAGGGCAGAGGCAGCATGGCCTTGGTTGTGTAAATACATTTTACTGGAACATGGCCATGCTAACTCATATACATATTACCTGTGCCTTATAGACTGTATGTCTTACATATAGTTGATGAGTTGAATAGCTGTGACAGTCTGTGATCACCCCAAACCCAAATTATTTACTATCTGTCCCTCTTATAGAAAAAGTTAGTCAATTCCTGATTCAGAGCAGTGGTTTTCAAAGTGTGGTCCCCAGATCAGTAACATCATTATAAGCTAGGAACTTGTGAGAAATGCAAATTATTAAGCTCTGCCTAAAACTTACTGAATCAATTACTCTGGGGGAGAGGCCCTCAGTCTGTGTTTTAACAAGGCCTACAGTGGATTCAGATTTATGGTAATGTTCGAGAACTGCTGCTTCAAAGTAAACAAGTTTAAGAAAAGGGCAAGGCAGCCAAGTCTGTGATAGATCAGGTTCCATGACACTGGCCAACCACCACACGCAGCTGATATCAATTACTTTTGCTGGGTCAGGAATTATTAATGGATGCAAAATTAGTTGCAGTTGAGAATTAATGTATGACACAAATCTGGCTATCCTTCACTCTTCCAAACCTAGTGCAAGCCACCATTTTCTCTGGCCCATGTCACGCAAAAAGCACCTAATTGGTTTTTTCAACCTTTCTCTAGATAACAGTACAGTGGCCTTTTTGAAAAGTCAGTCAACCCTACTCAAAATCCCCTAAAGACAGTTCATAATAATGAGAATACCAAAATACAATTCTCTTTATAGTTTCTTCGCATTCTAGCCAAGCTATGGCTGGTTGTTCACTCTAATGGGAATGCCCTTCTCCAGGGTATCTTTCCTATGGTATCCCAAAGATCTATCCTCCTGACATGCTGAGTTCTTTTCCCATGCCTCTTCCACATAAAAATCTTCCCTAACCACCTTATCTAAAACAGCAAACACTCTAAATGGATGAATCATATGGTATGTGAATTATATCTCAGTATATCTGTTAAAAAAAAAAACAAAAACAAACTAAAAGGTGAACTCTTCTCATGATATTCAATGTCACATGTGATTATCTTCACATCCATACCGTAAAATTAAGTAACATGTGAAATGTTCATAGCATGGTCCCTGGATTTTAGTAAGGGCCCAAATTATTTACTATTATATCATACTTTATTATGTATTTTATTATTATATTATTATACAATATGTACTATTATAACTACCATATGATCATATTTTATGATCACTTGATGCCAGACGTCTTTAAGCCGAGTCCTAGAAGAGTTATTGTTGTTTAAGAGGTTACTTAAATAGAAATAGGGAAAGAGATCAAACTGAGTTGGCAGCAAGTAGTCAAAATATATATTTAAAATGGACCATCAATTTAAAAATGAGACAATGCACTTTCAGTTTGCTGAGACATTTTAGGTCAGCCATTTTAGATTTAGAACAGAAGGATATAATTTATTCAATATCCTTTGGTTATAACCTGTCTTACAAAATATTTGGAGCCCCTCAATCTTCCTATGCCGCAACAACACTCCCCCATTCCCAACTCATACATGTGTCATTATCCTTTACAAGCATACTTCATGCCCCATTATCAACAATTTTGAATAACCGTAAGTGTGGACTCATTTTTGTAAGAAAGAGGTCTAATTTAAAGTAAAATACTAGTATGATATTATTATCCTTCAAGTGTTTCGTGTTTGAACAAATGTTTTATTTTTAATGCTTTATTACTCTTATTCTTAGAGACGGGTAGTGAATTTCTCATACAATCGCTTAGAAAAGCGCAATGAGTTTTGTTAGGTTGGTGCCCCTCTTCTCTGGTACCCTGAAATTACTGAAGTTTTACTCTACACTGAAGTTGTTATTGTGTAATTTAACTGCTTCCATATTACTGTCAGGAAAGGAAAATGTAGGATGCAGTTGAAATCCCAATAAATGCAGTTATCTTGAAAAAATATTAAGTGCTGAAGTTGTAAGACTGCCTTTATAAGCTTAAAAATGGATCTCATCGTCGGGATGGCTTTTTTGAAAGACAGGCTCACATTTGTCCAAGACTTGTCTACATTCAAATAGCAACTCAGTGACAAATCTTGAAACAGATATCAGGAATTGCCTCCTGTCTCCTACATGGTCTGTTTACAGTTTTGTCATTAGTTTCGTATTCTGATATTCTCATGTTTATCATGAGTAAGCAGAAATATCAGAAGACCACATTTAAATGTCACAGTAAAATCAACAATAAAGAGTCGACAATAGCTTTTGAGGGACATAAGAAAAACTAAAGAAAGCATAGCAGTATGACTTTGGGATTTATCCCACCAGCATAATCATCATCAAGATCCTTGGGGAGTAGTGGTGCATCAATCCAACAAACAAATATATGTCTTACCACATTCCCCAAAGTCATCTCATTAGAGAAAATTGTACCATTATCGTAAGAAATACTGACTATTTTGCTTAGCACTTCCTCTATATTATCTCACGTAATTCATATAACCAGCATATCAAAAAAGGAGCATCATCCCATTCAACAAGTGCAGAAGAGAGTAAAGTAACTTGCCTAGGACTCCATACTTACTGAGTGGAGGAACTAGAGCCAAAGCCCATTTCTGCCTGACTCCAAATTTCTTGTTCGTAGTTATTCAGTGATACCACGTTTCCAGTAATCTTAGGGGGCCTTTGATGATTAAAAACATAAAACGAAACAAAGATCCAAAACCAAAAATAGAAGCCTAGCCTAGTTCTTCAGCACAGTTTGCCAGCGTATCTCTCTGGAGAGTCTGGTGTTGGAAATTCTGAAAATGTCGATAAGCGATGATTCTTTTTTTATGTACAAGTTATCGTGGGGGGGTAAATGACTATAGGAACAAGCAGATAAATGGAACATTTAGACTGCACTTACATGGAGATCATAAAGAACATGATCACTTTATTGGACAAACAGAAGAGGACAAAAAGAAACCTGTAGATGTAATTTCATTTCAAAGTCATTGTATTTAACCTGATACCAACATGACTGCCTTTCATTTCCTGGTGTGTAGACAGAATAACCAAATGGAATGAGTGAGTTCTTAAAAACTACACAGCGTATTGGTGGGTAAAAGTTGGTAATATGGGAAATATCTAAGAATATTTTGAGTCCACCCATTCGTAAAGAAAAATAGAGTGTATAAACTACTGCTTGAAGTTCCCTGAATGATTCCTCTAGGCAGTTGATAAAACTAAACATATTTTCAGTATGATGGAAACTTTAATCTATTTTTGTAAATAGCAAACATTGGCTGAAGCTTGGTCTTGCCTTCTTCCCCGACTCCCTTAACAGTACATGGACGGTGATATACTCTAAGGTGCGGTGTGCGGGAACAAAAGCTACCATGGCCTAAACTCCTAGTCTTTCCCAGTTAACTCTGTAGTCCTGGCAGTGAAGGAGGAAAGTGTCAGCATTTTCAGTTTTGCATATATCAACGATTGAACTAGAACTATTTTTAGTTCAAAAAGTACAGAAAATTTAGTTTGCATGAATATAGGTCACCAAGACAAGAAATATACACCCAAAGTGTTATTTCCCAGGAACACTTCTAAAAGTACCAAATTTACCTTGAGAATGACTTTCACTTCATGCCCTATAGGCTCATTGCTTGTCCTTCCTTCCTTCTTTTCACTTCATTTTATTTTATTATATTTTTCTTGGTATTCTGATGCAGTCATTAACTAAATTTTACACTAGACTAAGAGGTCCAGGGGCATAAGGGGTCAAGTGTTCCTTAATGTCAAAAAATAAATGGCACCGTGAAGTGTGAAATGGGGTTTAAAAACATCCCCAAATACCTGTTCTCTCTCTCTCTACATAGACAGGTAGATGATAGATAGATAGATATCATCTATCTCTAAGAAATAGAGATAGATAGATAGATAGATAGATAGATAGATAGATAGATAGATGATAGATACGTAGACAGATGATAAATAGATGACAGATGATAGACGATAGATGATAGATACGTAGACAGATGATAAATAGATGATAGATGATAGATGATAGATGATTGATAGATAATAATAGATAGATAGATGATAAATACAGATATATTTATTTATTAAGAAAATGAAGAACTAACTATGAGAGAAAGGGGGAAAAGAGAGTTTGAGATAGAGAAAAAGAGAGAGAGGAAGAGAGCCAAACTCTTTCATGGATCACCAAGCTAAACTGGCAACTGGCGAGACCATTCAGGAAGAGTCTGCAGTTGTATTGACAGCTGAACATATTCTGTGAGTTACCAGCACAGACACAGTCAATGAATCATTGTGGCTCCCATTCTTTTCCTGCTCCCGCAGAGAGACTGGTGGTTGGGTAATAGCAACTGCTCTCTCAGTGTGTTTCAGCCAGCAACCAGCATTTGCTGCACACGAAGCCTGGTGTGGGGATCTAACAGCTTGAGGGTGATGGCCAACCAGACTGTGTGCAAAGCCATTGCCTGAGGATAAACGAAAGGAGGCAACAACCTCAGTAAGAATGCAGTGGTGGCAGCTTGCTCATCACAAGCTGCATCACAACAGATGCAGGGGTAATTAAATTTGGGGTGAGGGTGCGCATAGTCACTCTCAAATTGGTTGTCAAATTCAAACGGAACTGTGTCAAAAGAGCTTCTGCCTGGTGGTCTGTGCCTGGGAGAGGATTTTATCCATCAAGACCCAGAGGCTTAATTGCATTTAGGACCCAGCTCATGGATCCTGGGGACTCTTTGCTTAGTCACTCGCCTATTTTGTTAGAGTGACTACTGTTGGCTAGGGGCTTTAGAAATTGACAAAGCTTTTTGATAACTGAGATTACTTCCTGATTTTTTTTTTTAAGTCAGCAGTGAATGCATGCTAGCAATACATATATTTTGCCTTACATGGCCACAGACATTGTCCCTGATTAGTCTAGAAAAACAGTGGTTATTATTAGGACCTGTATTGGGACTGTCCCCAGGATGCAGGTGCAGATTCAGAGCAATGAGATAACTCACCACTGAGGAGAAGAAATACTCTTGCTCCCATGGTCTTTAAACTGTATATACCATACTGGTTCTTTTTTTTTTTTTTTTTTTTTTAAAGATTTTATTTATTTATTTGCGAGAGAGAACGAGAGACAGAGAGCACGAGAGGGAGGAGGGTCAGAGGGAGAAGCAGACCCCCCGCGGAGCAGGGAGCCCGATGCGGGACTCGATCCCGGGACTCCAGGATCATGACCTGAGCCGAAGGCAGTCGCTTAACCGACTGAGCCACCCAGGCGCCCACCATACTGGTTCTTATATTAATTCCTTTCTTTTTTATTTTTTTAAAGATTTTATTTATTTATTTATTAGAGAGCGAGCGAGAGAGAAACAGCATGAGAGAGGAGAGGGTCAGAGGGAGAAGCACGCTCCCCGCTGAGCCGGGAGCCCGACGTGGGACTCGATCCCAGGACCCCGGGATCATGACCTGAGCCGAAGGCAGTCGCTTAACCAACTGAGCCACCCAGGCGCCCTATTAATTCCTTTCTTAATAACTTTGCCACCAATAGATTTAATGATCTAAAATAATACCTCAGAGCAAGCATTTACAGGAGAAGCTCAAGGGTGGAATTTCCTATTGCTCTCTGTTTGGTGAGCTTTGACAATAAGCATACTACAAGAAATACTAAACATTCTCTTCATTATCATTCTCGTTCCAAATCAGCAGAAAGCCAGCAGTAGATGGTGTTCCACTTCAATTCCTAATGTTTGTGTGGAATAATATTTGTAATAAATCTAATAATCATCCTTGCTCTGATAATTCACTGCCTGAAAAATAAAGTTCTCCAAGGTTCTGAAAGCCAGTAAATCCTAGGTGGAAAATTATCTCATTAATTCTGAGCCTGAGTCTCCATGACACAAATGTTTGCAGGCTCTACTTTACAGTCTAGACACTCCTGGAACCTCCCATGGATGCTGAGCTTCCATCCCCTTTCACCTCCTTTTCGTTTTTCATTGACCTCAGAAATGTGCTGGCTCACGCACGTGCACACACCCGAGCAAGTGATATTAAAACATAAGGGAGGGCTCAATCTGGACCTCAAAGTTAACTGTTAAGAAATTAAAAATCATGGGAAGCTCTATCTTATATGAAATATATAAGCATTAACACATTAGAAAAAATAATATAGAAGCATCCAGGGCCAATTATTCAAATAGAATTAATTTTGTGATTTCATGGTATTCAGGAGTAAGTTCTGATCTAAAAATTCTTCCCTCATTTGATGATCTTTGGTACCTGACTCTTTTAAATGAAGACATGGGTTTTATGCAAATATAGTTGAGAGTTGCATTTATGGGCTTGACTAGATGTTTACTGAATATTTAACTACACAGTGCAAGATGCTATGAAAGATGTGTATAAGGTACAGCCCTTGATTAACACCAGTCCACAATCCTTTTGAAAAGAGAAGACTCACTCCCAAAACAATGAATAACAATGCAAAGCAGAGAATGATCAAGGGTTAAAACTGAATCCTATAAAAATGATTAGGACTTTATTTTTGTGATGAGATCCCATTTTTAAATATTGTAGAACCCATTTTTGGAAACCAAGGTCAATAAATAGGATATAAATGGTTTAAAGGTATCCACAAGGACAAAAGAACTGGGAACAAGAAAGTTAAAAAAAAAAAAAATCCAGGGCCTCTGGCCACTTTATTTATAGAGAGGAAAAGCCCAGGAGGATGCCTGAGAAATTCTTTAAATTTGATAAAGACAAGAGGTTAGAGCATACTTAGCTTTAGTAGAATTGTGCAGAATTGTGTTTGGGGTTTGCGGTCAATGAAGAGAGCCATGAGTAATTTCACAGAACATAGCTAGGACAGGATATTTAAAAAAAAAAAAAAAGAGCTGTAGAGCTGTAATCCCATAAACAAGGGGGTCAACTGATGATTGGGGGACAGATGTGCTAAGAGAAAGAAGGGATCTGCAGTTGATATTATGAGAAGCAGAACACCAGCCAGAAAAGAGAATCCTGTGTAGTACACAGCAAGTAATGTCTTATTTTTAATTTTTTCATTCTTTTAAAAAAAATTGAGGTATAAATGGCATATGACATATTTATTTCAGATGTACAATACAATGATTTGATATTTGTACATACCACTAAATTATCACCCCCATAAGTCTAATGAACATCTGTCGCATACAAGGTTACACAAATTTACTAACAGTCTTCAGTTGGAAATATACTCTAAAATGGAGGAACCTTTTATCAATACTTCATGTCAAGTAAGTTTGATCATTTAGCCAATTCTTTAGAGCTGACTTACATTGGGCAAACTACTGCAGTGGTTTTCTGGTGGATTTAGGGCATAAGATGAGCAATCCAGAGTCCACAAATTATCTACAACAACCAAGAATAGGAGAATTCCAAGAAGGCAAAAGACCATTTAATGAGTGACCACCAAATTCTGAAGCAAATTTCATCTCTTTCCCAGCAGTGGCCAACTTGGAGCAGAATTCTGGATATAGGTTCTTTGCTGTTAGAATCGTTAGACACAGTTCAAGACAGAACTATGTATACGCCTATCTACTATATAAAAGGAATACAAATAATTCAAGGGGTAGTTAATGAAAATACTCCCACAGCATCATGTAGAAAGCAAACTATAATTTAAATCACAGTGGAAAGAACATGCCTTTGAAACTTTAGATAATTAATTTTATGAGTCAACCGTTATTGAATTCCTATAATGTTCTGGGTTCTTGCTAGTTTTCTCAGAACCTAAATTGGATGTGGCCTGTATGCAATGTTCATGCTAATAATATATTTCAACAATAAGCTGCATTATGCTCCTGGAGTATTCAGTATAAGTATGAGTAAAATATACGTATATATATAATATATGTTATATTAATCACATACATATTACATAATGTCAATTATATTATATTATGAATATACATATAAAAGCACTCATCTCTTTCATCTCTGGTCTAACTCTATGCAGGCATTGAAGCAGTTTTTCCACGTAACCTAGTTTTTTCATCTATTTATATCTTACCTGCATTAACCTAATACAGCAATTCTCAAAATGTGTCCCTGATGAGCATCATCAGCAAAACCTAGGAACCTGGGATTTTTTTTATTGTCACTATGGGAAGAGGTGATATTGACATTTGGCCAGTGGAGTCCAGTGATGCTTCTAAACACCTGACAATGAGCAGGAGGGTGTCCTCCCCGCTCAACAAAGAATTGCTCAGCCCCAAATATCAATAGTGCTGAGTTTGAGAAACCCTGGTATAATCTACACTGTTTAGTGCAGAACCAAGCATATATATGGTGTAAGTATATTAGCACCTTTAATTTAAAATGTCTTATTATAAAAGGACCCAGAATTCACCCTAGAGGGTCCTCTTGGTAAAACCTGGATCTCCTCAAATGAAAAACAATAACAACAACAACAAAAAGAACACATATGGATTTGAGACCGATTATCTTTCTTAGCAGCCTTTCACACGTATGGTTAAATATTCCCTGGAGAGATGATGAGGAGACCCAATACAACAGGAAGGTTTACTCACCAGCACACCCAATTCCCCTCAAGGTTACAGTGAGGGGATGACATCTGAAAATATAATTTCAAAAGGGATGTCATTGTCCTCAACAACAGCTACGCCTACCTGTCTTGAAATTAATGAAAGGACAATGAGTCAAGGTGATTGCTGTTAGGACTTCCCCCACCTGAACCCCTGTGGGGAAACCTGTATATTCTAGCACTAACTCGTTAAATCAGCTTGGTAGAAAAAGACACCTAATTCTACTTTAAGACATTTTCAGATCTTAGCTTTAAGAAGAGCCTGTTTTGGGGCGCCTGGGTGGCTCAGTTGGTTAAGCGACTGCCTTCGGCTCAGGTCATGATCCTGGAGTCCCTGGATCGAGTCCCACATCGGGCTCCCTGCTCGGCGAGGAGCCTGCTTCTCCCTCTAACCCTCCCCCCTCTCATGTACTCTCTCTCTCTCATTCTCGCTCTCTCAAATAAATAAATAAATCTTTAAAAAAAAAAAAGAAGAAGAGCCTGTTTTCTTACAAAAAACAATGAAGAAAAGAACCGCGAGAGAGTGTCTCTGTCACATCTCTGCTGTGAAGCTGCAGAGACATATCTGACAGAAGCAAGGGTATCTACATAAATACCAACGTCGTTATCTGTTTCTATCTACATGGAGAAAGAGAGACTGTGACAAAGATACTTCTCTTGGAGGTATTAAAATGCATAAACAACCTACTGAAGACCCTACTTTTATAACATAGGCAAAAACACTTTGCCATAATGGCTTGAAATTCCCCTATTTTTGTCTTTTGGCAGCAGATGTTTTTAATAAATCAAGGACCTAGCTTTTCCACTTCTCATTACTTCCTCATTGTTTTAGGTGATCTGCTTTCAGGAAGGCATGTGTTGCAGTAAATGTATCATTATCCTCTGCTAACCCCTGTGTCAATGTGCCTACATTTCCTTGTAGCAATTTATCCTAAAGCATCTCCATCAACCAACTTCTACCAACTCCACTGGGAAAGGAGCGTTTCTATTGTTATTATGTAAAGTGTTTTATTTATTATGAATCTTTTCCATGGGTTTCATTTTTCGATGTGGCAGAGTTTCATTTTGAAGTAAACACACGCAGTGGAATAATAGTAGACCACATCAGACTAAAAATCACAATATGGTGCAGAGCAGAGAGGAAGCCTGTCACAATTTTAAAAAGAAAGAAGAAACTGTTCAGGCAATTTCTAATTTGAACAGTATTGCACAATCGTTATACAAAGTAATTCTACCAAGGTACTATCTTTAGTTTCTTTTGGACCTCTTCAACCCCACAGCCCATTACGAATGAAACATCATGTCTAGGAGGGGCATCCTTATGGCCTTTGGACTGTACATTACTAAAATCCAGACACCATTTCTTCAAGTGACACATCATACAAATGCAAATGCCATATTAGACTTTCAAATCCAATGATAATGTGACAAACAAAATCAGTCACAGTCCTGTGAAGGATGCCAAAGTTGATTCCTACTTTTTGTAACTGCCTTACACCTCACTTTGTTCACAGAGCACTTGCAACATATTCCTTTTGAAGAGACTTTGATAATGAGAAGCACAATCATCCAGGCAGGAAGGGCACATTTTAGTGCTACCACTGAATCAAAATGTCTTGATTTCTAAGAAGTTTGTTCGCTCATGAGGTTTTTCAGCCTCCATGCCACTGACATTTGCATCCTGGGCCTTGTAGGAGATTTAGCAGTATCCCTGGACTCTACCTACTAGATACCAGTAGATAGCATTTCCCCAGTTATGATGACCAAGATATCCGTAGATATTGCCAAATATCTCCTGGGGGACAAAGGCCTCCCAGACTGAGAAGCATCACAATGTAGCTTAATAAAATAAAAATAAAATTAAAAAAATAGCACACAGACAATTTTAAGTCTTTACAAAATAGTTATTCAGTGCATCCCACTCCCCCCGCCCAAAGTCAGGGATCTTATTACAGAAGTTGGGTCATCATTTCTTAAATAATTTTCTTCTTTCTCGGAAAGTACCTTCTCTTTGTCTAGGTTGAGGGTGAGAACAAAAATCAGAATGTCGTCAGTGTAGGACCTTAACTGAATGACCTTACATCATGAAATCTCACCTTTATGGTGAACTCCTCAACTCACCTCTGCTGCTGTTTTTCTACCTACAATAGGGCGATTTACTATCCGCCTTCACCCCAGGTCTCCCTACTGGTTTCCAGGCTTCTGTTCCCTTCTGCTTTCCTATCTCCTTAAAGATCAAAGGGAGTCCCTTTGCAATAAGAACTCCTCCAAATTGGGAACATGCTATCAAAGCACCTATAAAGGAGACTAGGAAGACCTTCCTCATTTAAAAAGAAAAATAAATAGCTTTCACTTTTTCATCCATTTATTCATTCAACAAATATCTATTAACTGCTACTCTATGGCAAGAATTGGCTAGTAAGTTTTAGAAAAATGTTTTACAATAAAAAAAAATGACTGTAATTCTCACTGTAATGTGAGCCTTTTTTAAACCTGCTAGTTTATCTTCTTTACGTTATAGATCAGAAAACATTTAATAGTATCAGTAGCTAATGATAAACATGAGAAATCTGGACTATTCCTTAAGCTAAAATTTATACTACATTTTACTATAATGTTTCCAATATGATACATTTTATCTCACTAATTTCAAGATTCTAAAATACAATCACTGTGCATGCTCTAATTACTTTAAGAAGAAAAAAAAAAAGCGGGGGACGGGACGGTTATTGAAAGGAAAAACATGTGCTCAAGTCCCGTAGGCTGAGCACCCATTCCAATTATTTGTAGGACATTTTATTTTTTTATTTTTTTAAAAGATTTTATTTATTTATTTGACAGAGAGAGATAGAGTGAGAGAGGGAACACAAGCAGTGGGAGTGGGAGAGCGAGAAGCAGGCTTCCCACTGAGCAGGGAGCCCGATGCGGGGCTCGATCCCAGGACCCTGGGATCATGACCTGAGTCGAAGGCAGACGCTTAACGACTGAGCCACCCAGGCGCCCCATGTAGGACATTTTAATTATCTTCCGTATATCTAAGGAAGTTTAGAGCACTTGTACGGAGAAGTATTATGGAACTATTATCTAAAGTGGCTTACATACATTGCCCAGAATCAGTCATATAATCGATTGGCCAACTAGAATTCTACCTCAGAGATTGTTTAGGAGGCAAGTTGCCCCACAAGCAGCTTTCCTGTACCTTCCCTTACACTCCATGACTGCACTTCACCAACTAGCCTTCAGCCTTCTCAGTCTTCCCAAGCTCTTTTCCATGTGTTTAGTTCTGCCACTCCAAATACTCTTCTCTGCCCATTCTAACCCTGTCCAACCTAATTTTAATGGTTGCCTTAATCACGACTTGCTCCGCAAATTCTTCCACTTCCAACCTCGCCCATGTAGAAATCGCACTTATGTATTTCCATACCAGTGTCTTATCATAGTATCATAGTGACATACCCCTAATCCTGTCTTGGGCAGAAGCAAATACTGGAAGGTTGATACAAATAATAATGGTCCACATTCCCGATCTTCAATAACTCCATCTTATTCTCTGCATGCCTCCAGAATCTATCATCTATTTCTTGTACATATGAGTAGTTTTATTTTAAATGGGTATGATGAAGAGGACCAGGGACTTGGTAGCTCAGAAGAAAAGAAACCTTCATCAGAGAATGTTGATTTCCCTTGCCGCTGACCTAAAGTGACATTCATTTCTTAACCTGAAGGGAGTGGTTGTTTCTTTGTTTTCACAATATATTTATAAGAGGAGCATATAGCATTTAATCAACGTTTTCCCCTTTTTATTCCTGTGAACCTAAACAGATTTCTAATAAGATCCAAGGTGGAGTCTGCACACTCAATATTTCTCTATGAATAACTTCTTCTTGGTAAAATTCTACATCCTAGAGTTGTTACCATTAGATGGCTCTGCTCAAATTTTGTAACCACTTGTCGATCTTATAATCATTATATTCTAGAATGCTTATGATTAGCCCAATACATTTGCAAAAATTAACTATGTCCAAATTGGTTATCAGTGGCATCCTTAGACATACACCTTAATGCATTAGCAGTGCCTTAGCTCACTTAACTGAGTTGGAATTCACAACAGAAAGGAAAATTAGTTCAACTTTCAGTTGTCCAGTATTGTAGAGCTCGAGTTAGGTTATGTAGCTTTCAACGATCACCCATTGGAACAAAGGAACTATCACACATATTTTGTCCAAAATAGCAACAGCATCCTCCAAAAGAAGGAAATGTGAAATTTCAAGAAAGACATGAAATTTCAAGAGAAAGCTTTTATTTTTCACAATATTCTTGTGTCTTTCCTAGTCTTGAACACAATTATTTCTATCTTAAGTGCCCCATATTGAGAACATATAGAAGTGGTATATGTTAATATTTTTAAAGTATATTTTGTTATTATCAAAAGCATCTACAGTGATATTCTCAGACCTATAAGTGGTAATAAAATTTCTTCTAAGCTCTTGTTCTTTTTTTTTTTATTATTCCTCCCTCCCGCTCTCCTTCCCTCCCTCCCTTCCTTCCTTCCTTTCTTCTTTCTTCATTTGTTTTCCTTGTCTTTCTGAGAATATTTGATACATTAATTTTTATATGAATTTAAGAATAATTCTAATACTGGGCTGTGCTTTTTCTCTAAAGGATAAAGTTTGGATTTATTTTCCCCAGATTACTTCTCTTCTGCATTGGCTTGGAGGCCTTTGTGGCCCTTTTATAAAAAGGACACGTCATCTGTATGTTGTCCTAACAGATATTTATTGAGTGATGATTATTTGCCTCAAATTTTTCTTAGTATTTAACATGCATTTTATTCAACATACTGTGATAGGCACTCTAATTATCCTGTATTAAGATGAAGAAATTAGGCATAGAAAAGGGACATTACTTGCCTAGATAGATAGATAGATAGATAGATAGATAGATAGATAGATAGATAGATAATTACTTGCCCATACAGCTTTCAAATAGCAGATGTGGAATGACAACTCAGATCTGTATGAAAGTGAAGTCTGTTTTATTAACTACTATACTCCAAGGTCCAAAGAGTTTGCAAGTTCATGCAAATTATAAATGATGAAACCATTATAGACACAGATAATACAGATATTCAGATTGCAGAGCTTATGTTTTTAGTTACCATAATGCCTTGCTTCGGGGCAATAGTGCTTGCTGATATAGAATATTACATGTAGGATTTACTTGGAACTATATTCAGTGCCTAAAATTTCACTTTTTTTGTTATCACACCTGCACTTTTCAATGTAGAAACCACAGGGCCTATTTATTTTATATCCAACCTTTATTTTGTATTTTGTAGTCAAGCTTTACATCTACTTTCATGTAAAATTATTCTTTTAATAAAATAACTTGTTTATTTTCCCCAATATTGAAAATGTGGAGGGAAAAATTAAGAGACTAGAGCATGATTTTTCTATAAAATGGCATATTTTTCTATAAAAATATGTGATTGCAAACAATTAGATTAAACAGTAAAACTTTAACAGAAGTCATTATTTTATGCCCTTGTGGTTCATGCTTTCTTTCTTCTTTTTTTAGAAAAATAGCTGTGTTCTTGAGAACAGATACTAGGACAGTAATCAGTCACAGCTACCAAAGCTCAGATCAGGCAGTGTCCTTGGTGCTGACCTAGTCCAATCCCACCCCCATGCATCTTGTTTTCCCTGTGATGCTTTCTCTGAGTTCCAGCCCAGTGAGATATGGCAGAGCAATGCAACAAGCCCAGAAGCCAGAAGGATCTGAAAGAAAATCCCAAACTCTACTTCTTACTAACTTTGTTACCTTGAACAAACATTAACTTTTCTCAGGCTTCATTTCCTAACCTATAAAATGGGGATATTAATTCCTACCTACAGGGTTTTGAAGAGCTAATGAGCACAATATCTGGCATATGGCTAAGCATTCAATTAACACTATGTTCTCTTCTCCTCCCTCTCTTCTGCTTCATTTAAGTTCCATTTGGTATGCTATCTATATCAATGCTGTGTACAGGCACATGTCCTTCCCTGACCCTCTGGGAATGTGAATCATTCCTTCATCTGTGTCCTCCAACACTGCATACCTAACTCCTCATGACACCATATTCTCAGACTTATCTGTAAGCTTGTCTCTTTTGTCTGCTAGACTGTGAGCTTCACAAAAAAGAAAGCTTAGCTATTTCTTAGTTATGTCCTCATCACTTACAACAGTTCTTGGCACATGGTAACCAAAGTATAAATAACTGCTGAATGGAAATGAAATTATTTACTTTTCTGAGTCTTGGTTTCCTCATCATTAAAATGACAATAATCATCCGGCCCTTTAATCTCAAGTACTCAGTTACAGTAACACCCATTTGGGTATTCTTATGAAAATTTCATCTTATCAGTGACACCATCCCTTGTCATCCTGCCCAATATAGATCTTCCCTCATTGTTAAGCTCTACTTGCTTACCCTCTTTATATGCCCACATGGCATCTGTTACCATCTGGAATTCTCTTTTTCTTTCGTTTATTGTTCTGTTACTCTTGTTAGAATATAAAGATTAAAAAGCATTGTCTTTCTCATTCATTTCTGAATTAGCAGCAACTTGAAGAGTTCCTGGCACATATAGATGCCTAAAATATTTGTTTAAAAAAGAGTGAATGGATAATTAAATGGAGGAGTTTCTTTGAGAGAAAAATAGAAACAAAATAAATAGGCTCTGTGACCTTTGTTAAAAACCCATTTCTAGCTATGAAAATATGAAATTTTAAGATGATTATTTCCTTGGCAGTGGGGTTTGTGCAAATCTACATGCTACCCCCTAAATCTTGCCTGTCCTCTTTCACCAAAAACTTTAAGAATGTTGCTGGATACCTTAGACAGCTCCAGCAGACCAGGGTCACTTTTAAAAGGCTTATTAGCACAGTTTTGAAGTCTTATGTTTTAAACTGTTTCTCTTTAGAAATATATATTTATACAAACATATACTCCAATGTACATAGTTGGATATTTTGCACCACCTTTCTTATTAAAGTGCATTTTTGAAAGTATAAGAATTTGGCATTGTTTGAGTCTTAGTCTTGCTTTTTTTCTGACCTGATTGCCAATACTACTAATGGTGGATTAACAACCATTTGAGAGTGAATTCAAGAATAACATCCAGATCAACTGCATGAGACGAATCATATGTTATTAAATAAAAGGCACACATATGCTCACACATACCCAATGGCAACATGTGTTCAAAATTAATCAGAAATAAAAGGACAAAATGATTGAGTACTTATTAAATTTTTTAATTAAATATTATTTTTAAGGTGTAGAGTTTACTGATCAGTTTTAAGTCTTTCCAAATAATAAATTTTGCATTTCTTTCATTTTTCTTTTATTACAGCTTACCACTTTCTTCCCAATGAAGAGTATTCAAATCACCTATCTTCAACTGAGCTCTCTTATTTATATGTCAGTCTAGCTGAACTTATCTTCCTAGGACCTCAATGCTTCTGGCCCTTTCCCTGGATTAGAGCCCTATCCAGATGGTTGATATTACCTGAGACTGTTTTTAAAAGGCAGTAGTTACCATGTGGATGGAGATATTCCAGGGCTGTTCTCAGAGAACTACTCAGGCCACTTTCATTACCAAGGAATGCAAACACTAAGTTTCACTTTATTTGTCCCACAGTAGATTGTAGAAAGTTGCTTTAGTTACAGAACACGCCCTACATATTCATACCGTGGGGCCTCAGATTATGAACTGTGTAGTCCTACAGGTCCAGTACCAGATGTGATAGTGAATACAGAGAATCACAGGTTGCTACTTAAATGTTAAGGCAGAGGAGAAAGAGGTCTGTCAGGCCCCATGAGAGACGTTACCTTTTATTGTAAGGAGGTCCCAGATGTTTCATATATTTTATCCTACTTCCTCTACTTCTTTTTCTGCTACTTCTACTGTTATTGCTGTTAATACTAACACCATCACCACAATTCTGTGCATCCACATTGTATAAAATACTGTTCCAGGAAACTTACATGCACTCAGTATCATATTAATTTCTCCTTAAAATAATCAAGGTAGATATTATGCACAACTGAGGGGTAAGGAAACTGAAAGTGATTTACACAGACAATGAAGTGTAGACATAGATCAAAGATTTAAATCCAGTGAGCTTGCATCCAAAGACTGCTCCTCTCCCATTAATATAGAAGACCCAGAAGATACTGATCTGTTTGTTTTCTGACTTCTTTTTTTTTTTTAAAGATTTATTTATTTATTTATTTGAAAGAGAGAGAATGAGAGAGAGAGCACATGAGAGGGGGGAGGGACAGAGGGAGAAGCAGGCTCCTCGCCGAGCAGGGAGCCCGATGCGGGACTCGATCCAGGGACTCCAGGATCATGACCTGAGCTGAAGGCAGTCGCTTAACCAACTGAGCCACCCAGGCGCCCTGTTTTCTGACTTCTTAATGTTCTATAGTAGATAAAAGATCAATATTCTCAAATGAATATTTCAGTATCACATTTCCAGAAAATAATTTCCAGGATGATTCTTTAGCTTTCCCATATTTATTACTGTTCATGTTTTTCTTTTATAGTGCACAATCTAAATCTCTGATTCTTCTGGGTAGGTGGGTAGGTTAGTAGATGAACCAAAATACCAACCAACAAACAAAAACTGTAGACCAAAGAATGAAAAGTTTTTATTGTGTTTTCTGAGTACCAACTGATAGGACTAAACAGGAGATTTTTAGTCTCTTCACGAGCAGAAGGAGAGGGTCTCATATTCTCATATGTACTCTTGCCAGAAGGAATTCAAGGGATGCTTGTCAGCTTTGATCCACCTGAGCCCTATGAATCTGACCAAGAACCACATAGTCAAGTTCAAAGAGAATCAAGGGAAAGGAAACTTTAAGGAAGGAAAAAAAAATCTCAGGTGGTACCTTTGTGATAAATTGTTTCAAATGAGTACAGAAATACCTGTAAGGTTAAAAGAGAAAGAAAGAGAGAAAGGAAAGAAGGAAGGAAGGGAGGAAGGCAGGAAGACAGGAGGGCAGGAAGGAGGGAAGGAAGGAAGGAAGGAAGGAAGGAAGGAAGGAGGGAGGGAGAGAGGAAGGAGGGAAGGAAGGAATGATTTTATTGCCTTCAAGTTCCTTGGTGGATGATTCCAAAATGTACTATATATGCTTCTATTCATTATTTGTTAAGTTGGGAGGAAAAAAAAAAAAGATTAAACATTTTTCTGTAAAATACTTCCAGAGTAAAACATTTGGTAGCAATAGTTAACAAGTTAATATAGGCATAATTTCAAGAAAATAGTTTTAAAGTGCTAGAGGTATGATAAGACAATCAGCAAGATACTCAGCAACCAGCAAGAGATCCTTCACATTTTTGTACAAAGACTGAACTATAGTCTCTAACTAACAAGGTTTCTGAGAGTGGCCAGCCAGGTATCATGCCATCATTTGTTTGGAATTTCTAAGGTTGAATTCTGACATATTTTTCTCCTGGATGAGTTGAAGATGGAAGTTACCCTAATGGCAGTAATGCTTATCCTTTGAAAGATTACCACTTTGTAAATGTGGTTTCTAATAGAGTGAGAATTTCAACAATCTTTTTTTTTTTTTTATTCTGTATAACTTACCCTATTGCATATTGAGTTCTCTGATGGGAAGTTATTAAAGTTGATTAATCTACCTAGATCCTCAGGCTTCATCACACACATACAAGCACAAACAATAATTTCATTGGAAAGGAATACATAAAGAGATTTTCTCTTTTAAATTAGAAATATAATTTCCTTGATTTTCTACTAAATTTTATCCTCTTATAACAAACATGTTAAGGTGTCAGGATGAAATAGAACAATGAAAAAAAATCATATGCTTCCAACTTAATTTATATTCTAATTAAGATTAAATCTTAAAAACTATGTCCTTGTTTTATTTCTGTTTAGGTGAAGATACAGTTGCCCAGTGTACCTTGATGTTTTTAAGAACTTTATAAAGTTGACCTATAAAGCTGACCTGTTGAGGATACTGTATCTTAGGCTGATTTTGTTTTTGTGTAATTGGGATTGGCAGAGTATTAAGGGTCAGCTAGTTGGATAGCCAGCTGTGTCCTCATCTAATACTACAAAAGCTAGATTGAGTTGAAAGGAGCTGTAGTTTAATCTTCTAGTCCACTACCCTCCCATTGCAAGCATCTCCTCTAAAACATCTATAAGAGGAACCTCTATAAATAGATTACTTAAAGAAATTAAGATCCTTCCTTCTTTCTTCCCCCAATCAAAAGTGAGAAGGAAGGCAGACCTTGAGGCCTACAACTCATTACTTTGTTGGCTTTACTTACTGGATCACTTTGAAATTTCTACTTTTCTCTTTTGGGGAGCTAGAGTTCATTGATAAAGATGGAGAGTCATGGGGTGGGCTCTGCTGCTTTGAAGTTAGTCATGAAGAAGCCATCACCTCTCTTCAGAATGTGAGGGACACGGATCATTATTATTTTCCCATCTTTGTGGTTTCAGCAGAAATGCGAACACAAGACCCTTAGCCCCAAGATTGATGGAGGTAAACTGTCTGTAAAGTGTGAGTTTTGTCTTATTTTTTCCCATTTTTAGCAGACTAAATTTTATTGCCAGCTTGGTTCTGTTAACATATCCCCCTCCCGCCCCTGTACAGAAAGCTATGAAATGGTTGGGAACAGATTAATTTATAGCAACCTTTTGAAAAGCAATGAGTGAAGAAGAGGGAAAATTTCTAAATGCAGAAAATAATGCTTTCCAGGCCATTGGTCAGAATTTTCCAATTTTCAGTTATTTCAGTTATTGTACAGAAAAGCATTGAGTGTGGGCACATTATAAGTAAGCTTTAGTGTACTTAATGGATCTAAAACCCCTTGAATTCCATGTATGCACTCTTCCATTAGTATTTTAAGATTCTAATTGTGTTTCCACAATGAGTCATTTTGTATCAGTGGTTGACAGTTGGCAATCATGGCGGCGTGGAGGTGAACATTTTTTATCAATCAAATTAGGCTTTGTATATTTAATAACTGCTACATGAAAGACACTGACAAAAGTAATTTGATCACAATGTGGATTACAATCTGCTTCTCATTATAAAACATTTCCAGAGGCCATTAGAAGAAATACTGGGGATTTGCAATGCAATAGATAAGCAGCAATAGGCTCAAAAGTCTACATTTTAAGGTTGACTGGAGAATTCCATATTCCCTTTAATTCCCTTTAATATAATATTTTTAGATCTTTCTGTTTAGCATGGATTGACTGAGATGCACAGTTGTATATACAGCAGAAAAAATTTCATTCTTTGTTTACCCCATTATGTGACACCATGGCAAGCTGGAGTGCTTAATAGCTTTCTGAAAGCATTTGAGTAGAACATTTAGGTAGTGAAATTTCCCCAAGTTCAGCCTCATAAGATATGATGACCTTTACCTCCAAAATGCTTGTTTAAAATGTCACAATCAATTTCTCGATTGTCAGTTTAAAATACAGAACTATACCAACCACAAATCCTGATGCTAGTAAGTAGACCATCAAGCACAGTGTCAACAAACATTCAAAATAGAGATCCTAGAAATTATAAAGTTAATGTTGTCTCAAAGGACCTTAAGGCAAATAAATCCAAAAAGAAAAAGAACAGCTTTACCTAATACTTCCCATGGGGAAAACGATGAATGTTCCTAAACTCTAATAGAAATGACAAGTATTTTAAAAACACTATTTGACTAGACAGGTTCTGAGAAAGGGGGGACAATTGCAAACCAATCCTGAAAATTATGATATTAAAGAGACAGGGCTAAAACGGAAATCAGGGTAATTTCAATCCATCAGACAATTGTAAATATTTCCTTGCATCTCTGGTATGCAGTTAATCTCACAGAGAAGAATATCAATAAATAGTTTTTGATTAAATCATGGCTAGACTTTTTTCCTGCTGGATTGAGTTTCTTGGGGGCAATGTCCATTATTTAGAATTTTTGTGGTCCTAGCACCTGGCAATAGAGAAAAGAGTATGTTCAGAAACCAAAAGTCAGTGAAATGGGCCTATCTGAGGTGTCTGTACAGAAGCAAATGAGGGAGGAAAGGGGAAAAGCTGGGACAGTAGTTCCATTAAGATCCATTCCGGGCGCCTGGGTGGCTCAGTTGGTTAAGCGACTGCCTTCGGCTCAGGTCATGATCCTGGAGTCCCTGGATCGAGTCCTGCATCGGGCTCCCTGCTCGGCAGGGAGCCTGCTTCTCCCTCTGACCCTCCCCCCTTTCATGTGCTCTCTCTCTCTCATTCTCTCTGTCTCAAATAAATAAATAAAACCTTAAAAAAAAAAAAAGATCCATTCCATTTGGGGTGCCTGGGTGGCTCAGTTGGTTAAACATCTGCCTTTGGTTCAGGTCATGATCTTGGAGTCCAGGAGTCCCTCTCACTCTGACCCTCCCCCCTCCCCCTGCATGTGCTCCCCGCTGTTTATGCTCTCCCCTGCTTGTGCTCTCTCACGTGCTCACTTGCTCTGGCTCTGTCTCTCAAATAAATAAAATCTTTAAAAAAATCCATACCATTCATGATATAGACAGTTGACAAATATGGGGCAGGCAGAAAATCTTGCACATATCCAAGTAAAAGGATAAAGTTTATGTTTTGGCTGATTCAAGATTTATGCTAAGCAGGATAAAAAGAGATGATGGAGTATGCATCCAAGATATGGACAGTCATTAAGCTCTTGGTTCGCTAAACCCTTTTACAGCATTGTACAGAAATAACACATACAAAATCTATCCTGATGATATCTGATTCCAAACCCTTAGTATGTTCAGAGAAGAGATTTCTAAGTGCAGATGATAGGGCCGCCCAAAGCAAACATCTGATTTCCAACTTCATCTTCTGGTTTCTCCAATATACTAAAAAGGATAATATTAAAGTAGACATATACACTTACACACCCACACACATACTTTACAAATAGTAAAGATCTACACAAATGTTCCTGCTCTTATGATCATTATTATGGATATTCATCTATAATATGTAGAAACACAGGGCATGGAAACTAATTTGAGGCTGGTTTGCCACAAATGTTTGTTGATTCAAATGGCCGGTAATATTGCGATTAATTTCTAAGTGAGGACTGCTTATTTTTCCAACCGTGAGAAAACAGCAGCTTTGTGTGGATGCTCCTCCAGAGTGAAGGTAAGGCGTGTGAGATAAGAGACAGCAGAAAAATAGAGGCATTGCATTATCTGTGTTTCTGCTTTTTATGAAATGTAAAGAGGTTAGGTATGTTGTGAAATTGAAATAATCTTGTTCTGTCTGCAGTGCTAGTCTTCAAGAATTATAGGGGAATTGTGCTCGTTTTAGTACAATTACACTCGAGAAGCTGCATGGACTCTACATCTTCATGCCTCCGCTCATGCTATCCCTCCTGCCTATAATCTCATTTCTTCTCCCTCCCACACTCTACGCCCTGCTGATTGTCAGTGACTTCGTCATCTTGTACATCTTTGGATCAGATATGTGCTCCACTGGAAAGCCTTTCCTGATTCCTCTATGGAAAATAAGTATTTGTAGGGGCGCCTGGGTGGCTCAGTCGTTAAGCGTCTGCCTTCGGCTCAGGTCACGATCCCAGAGTCCTGGGATCGAGGCCCGCATCGGGCTCTCTGTTCAAGGGGAAGCCTGCTTCTCCCTCTCCCACTCCCCTTGCTTGTGTTCCCTCTCTCGCTGTCTCTCTCTCTGTCAAATAAGTAAATAAAATCTTAAAAAAATAAGTATTCATATATACATGAATCCTAAAAAAATGAATTTCATTACCACTCCCCGTTTAAAATATTTTCCCCTATTATCAGACATTTTATTTATCTGTGTGTGTGTGTCTCCAATACCTAACAAAATGACTAGTAAGCATATAATCAAAGTTTAGTCATTGAAGAACTATACAAGGAAAATAGTAAAGGCTCAGATTCAAGTATGCCTGACTGTATATCCTAGGTTAGACACTTAAAATTAGGTGACCCACTCTTTAAATCAAGGATATAACATTTATTTTGGACTTATAGCAGAGGTAACTAAGGAAAGATACCCTCAATTCTGAATTGTGCCTTGCATATATTCAAGTTCAAGGCATAGAAAATAGTTCTGAAAAATTTTTTTTATAGGTTGCTTGTAACATTATGCAGCTCCAAGAAACAAAACAGGGTAAAATGTATCTACAAATTAAAGGGTTCCTTTATATTATTTTATGTTTCTATAAAGGGCATTTATTCTCATATAACCTTGAAAAAATATGTCCCGATTCTTTTCATCATTAGTGTGATTTAGTGAGACAATTACTGAGTTAATTTTCCATAATGACAAGGAAAAAAATCTCACTGTATCTGTTTTTTTTTTCTCCTAATTTACTTTAGAAAATACAACAAAACATAATTCTCTAGCTTGTTTATCTAGGACTTGGGTGAACTGAATTTAATTGGAAAGTAGGAAAAGAGTTAAGGGAGTAGACTTCACTTTGAACACAGTCATCAGTATGGAGTGAGGCCTGAAATGGAAGGTTCTAATATTTAGTCATTATGAACTCTGACTGACACTGATTCTAAAGCCTTTCCACATTGTAACTCATTCAGCCCTAACAAAACCTCCAAGCAGCAGATGACATAATTATTCCTATTGTTTTAAATTAGGAAGTGGAGACAAACTTGGCTGAGGGAAATAGAGCTGGAACTTGAACATAGAGGGTCACTAGGACAAACTGCTTCTATATTATCATCATACAATTTAAAAAATGATAATTTCACTAAAATGCACATTTCTAGAAATAGCAATTAGTAACAAAATAAATAAATAGTTAACAAATCTCTTTAGAACAGTAACCATGGTAATACACATGAGAAAGAGATAGGCCATCAAAGAAAGAAAGAAAGAAAAAGAAAGAAAGAAAGAAAGAAAGAAAGAAAGAAAGAAGAAAGAAAGAAAGAAAGAAAGAAAGA
>NC_058411.1:16404036-16476905 GCF_002201575.2 Neomonachus schauinslandi
GAAAGAAAGAAAGAAAGAAAGAAAGAAAGAAAGAAAGAAAGAAAGAAGAAAGAAAGAAAAAAAGAAAGAAAGAAAGAAAAAAATAATTTGGGTTCAGATGGTTTTGAAACCCTCAGTTCTTTTAAATGCCTACGGAATAAATAATTTTCATATAATTTAAATGTTTTCCAAAACCTTAGAAAAGTTTGATAAATAGCTCAGGTAATTAAATGAACCGAGCATAGTTCTCACAGAAAGTTATTAGACAAGGTAACAGAAAGACATAAACACATACACACAAACCACACACACTGCATAGACTATCTTTTATACACAAATCTGTAAGACTCCATTCTCTCTGAATTGTGATGCAGGAGTTCTACATAAAAGACTAGCAGGCAGAATTCAAAAGCATGTTAAGTTAATAATTACAGGAAGTTTATATGCCAATAAAACAGATGTGAATGTGCCATTCAATACTCAGGAGCAACAATTATCTCATTTCTTTATTTTTCTAAATGAAATTAAAGCTAGTTCCATGTTCTACTCAGTCATAACCCGCTCTTCCCTCCATACACACACACACACACACACACACACACACATGCACCAATGTCAAGGTGTCATGTAGAGAGTCTAGTAATGACATGTTCTGAGAACAGGAATGGTCACAACTCTCCTGTCTTGGTGGTCTCCATTTTTTCTCTTGCATTTTCTCTTTTAAAGCACACTAGCTAGTCCTGGACATCTCAAAGCTGATGCTCCAAGCAACCCAGACCTACCCACCTCATGCTTAGCCACACATAGCCGATGTTCAGGATACCCCACCCCAGCCCTCACAATCCTGATGCTTAGGGGACCATGTGCTTCTTGTGTCTCTGCTTCTGTGTCTTCCAAGGCCCTTATGTGGAAAGCAGAACTGCACCTCTGCCCTTCTCTTCTTCCTCTGTGCACCGCCCAGACTGACTCTTGCCCTGTTGCTTGTTCCTATCCGATAGCAGTCTTTCTCATGCATTATCCGTAGATCCATGCTGGTCTTACTCCTTGATACTCCCAACATCAAAATAACACTTGTGTAATGTATTTTCTGTAACTCTGCCCCAAAAAAGAAATTTGGGGGCTGGTGGGGGTGGGCCAGGAGATATGAGAAAATGACTGTGTCTTAGAGCCCTAAACTTGTTCTGCCTTTCTTCCAAAAGGGAGAGAGAAAAGGGATAATATCCTTTAAAGTCTTTCTCCCTATAACAGCAAGAACACTCAAAAATTAATAGTTTTTCCTAACACAGCAGGAATAAATAGTTTAATATTATTAAAACCATTAATATAGTACATGGCATCGATATGTCAAATATACAATAACCATATGATTATTTAAATAGGTGTTGAATGAACAAAAAAACCTAATAATCTCACACCTATTTGTGTGAAAACCTTAAAAAAATAGAATTAAAAATAAGAAAACTGTCTTAAATTAGAATCCAATATCAGCATTAGTGGTAGAACCCTGCAGATAATACTACTTAATAATAGCAGCTGTTTGAAAAAAAAAAGGTAAAATGTTTAATAGGCTAGAATGTATAAGAAATCTGTGTAAGGATTGGTAATGGCATTGTTTTCCTGGGTTGCCACATACATAAACAGGCAATGCAGTGCCTTTAAATCCACTGAGATAAGTCTTCCTATTTGAAACTATAAGACCCCAGTAGTTTCCTCTTGGTGGACATGAGACATGGGCAGTCACGCAAGGCCCTGAGTTTAGAGGGGTCTGTGCCTGTTCTAATGTTCTGCTGTCACCATCTTGAAATTCTTGATAAATTTTGAACAACAGGCCCCACATTTTACCCTTTGCATTGAGCCCACAAACTGTGTAGCATGTCCCGAACTCCAGCCTGACAATAGAGATCCGTCCTGAACTCCAGCCTGACAATAGAGATCCAAAAAACGTTGATGGTCTTTCCTGCTTAGCAGGTGGAATGGAGCTCCATGTCCAGGGTGGGGAGCTCTAACAGAGAAATTCCTTAAATCTGGATGCAGGTTTCATTGGATAGTGGTCCAGGAATGATACTTTTAAACCCCATGGCAGAGAGTATAGAGTCATTCTTATTAGACTTTGTGCCAAGCTACAAGATCTCAGCAGAGAGTGGAAAATAAAGCTATTTAAAAAATTCTAGAACAATTAAAGTAGAAAGCAAAATTGTTTTAGGAAATGTCATGAAAAGTATAAAACAATGGATGAAATAACCAAGAAACATATAGTTGGATAGATAAATATGAAAACATTCTTTATGGAAAAAAATCATGCAAATAAATGTAAAACATCATACAGGTATCACAAACAAGCACATGCAGATGGCAAAAATGTCAGCAGTGGTAATATGTATCTATGTATATTTTTTAATCATGTATATTTTTGTTTTTTTTTATTTTTTATTTATTTTTATTTTTTTTTTAAATTTATTTGAGAGAGAGAGAATGAGAGACAGAGAGCATGAGAGGGAGGAGGGTCAGAGGGAGAAGCAGACTCCCTGCCGAGCAGGGAGCCTGATGCGGGACTCGATCCCAGGACTCCAGGATCATGACCTGAGCCGAAGGCAGTCGCTTAACCAACTGAGCCACCCAGGCACCCCTAATCATGTATATTTTTAATCATGTATATTTTATCACAGTAAATGCCACTTCTACAAATACTCCGTTGTATAGATCATGGATTTGGGAATCTGTTCAACAGAAGGCAACTCTAATTCCACCAATTTGTAGCTATGAGACTTTAACCAAGGTGTTCCATTTATGTGTACCTCAACAACTTTATCTGTAAAACGGGGGAAACTATTATTCCTTCGTAGGATAGCTGTTGTGGAGATCAAACAAGATTATAGATGCAACATATTTGACATAGTGACATAGTGAGCTCCTGAAAAATGTTACCTGCTGTACTAATTCTGTTGTTGCTATTGAAGTTGCCATTGTTAGTTTCCTAAGAAAATGATTGGCTAGGTGATGAGAGATACATTTCAAATATGTAATTGCAGAATTATTCATATTTTTTTCTGAAAGAAACGTCCTCTATGTCTTGTAAAAAGGATTTAGTTAAATGTATTATGACACATATAAATACTGGGAAATGTTACAGTATTGAAAATTATCTTTAAACAATATACTAGGGACGCCTGGGTGGCTCAGTCAGTTAAGCATCTGCCTTCAGCTCAGGTCATGATCCCAGGGTTCTGGGATGGAGTCACGCATCGGGCTCCTTGCTCAGCAGGGAGCCTGCTTCTCCCTCTGCTGCTCCCCCTGCTTGTGTGCGCTCTCTCTCTGACAAATAAATAAATAAAACCTTTAAAAAAAATAAACAATATACTAGTCAGATAGATACAAGTAACCTCATTAGCATATGTATATAAATATCACAATCTCTATATATTTTAAGTATGCACAGAATAAGAGGTAAGAAGTTTTTCAGTATATTATCAAAGATAATTTCTCCTGCTGGTGAGATATATGATTTTTATTTTATTCTTTCTACTCATTGCTTTTTAAAAACTTCCTACAGTGAGCTTGAAAAAGTTGTAATTGAAAATAAAATATTTTTGACAAAGCATCCCACATTGTGAGAGTTTGTGCTCATACACACACACAATTCTAGTTGTATTTAAAAAAAGCATACTCATATGAAGATGATATTCAGAGATTATTGAAACTAAGATTATCAGAAACAATGAGTAGTCCTAATAAAACTTTAAAAATATTCCCCTCATGAGAAAGTATAAATATGAGTATAATTAGAAGTTAAATGTATTGCCTATTCTATTTAAACTCAGTAGAGCACAGAGTTAATGCATTTAATTGCTCCAACAATAATATGATATAATTTTGAGGAATGATTACTGATTTAAAGGCAAATTTCTGCATTGCGTTTAGTTTGAATTGCTGCTATTTTTTTTCATCAGAGACATGCCTTGGCCTTTATATATATATATATATATTAGTTATTATTAAAATGTGGAAAGTGAAATAATCACACAGATGGTGAAGCATTGGAGAATCATTCAAAGTGGGAAAAAACTATGAGCAGAGGTAGCAGACTGTTGCCGAGGTCAAAAATAGGTGATGTGAAAAAGAACTTGGTATAAATTTATCTTTTTATTAAAGATGCAATTTTTCCAGAATGATTTTAGGTTTAGAACAAAATCGAGAGAAAAGCACAGAGATTTCTCATATAACCCCTTCCACCACACATGCATAACCTCCTTCATTATCAGCATCAGCCACCAGAATGATGTCCTTGTTACCAAGGATGAACCTACACTGACACATCATAATCACCCAAAGTCCATAGTTTCCTTTAGGGTTCACTCTTGGTGTTGTACATCCTTTGGGCATAGACAAATGCATGATGACATATATCCATAATTATAATAGCATATAGAATATTCTCACTGCCCTAAAAATCCTCTCTGCTCTACCTCTTCATCCTGCCAGCCCCCCAGTCCAGACACCACTAATCTTTCTACTGTTACCACGGTTTTATCTTCTCCAGAATGTCATAGAGTTGGAATCATACAGTATGACATCTTTTCAGATGGACTTCTTTCACTTAGTAATATGCATCTAAGTTTCCTCCATTCTTTTCATGAATTAATAGCTCATTTTTCTTTTTATGGCTAAATAATATTAGATTGTCTGGATGTGCCACAGCTTATTTATCCATTCACCTACTGAAGAACATCTTCATTGCTTCCAAGTTTTGGCAATTCCGAATAAAGGTATTATAAACACCTATGTGCAGGATTTAGTGTAAATATCAAGGAGCATGATTGCTAGATCAAATGATAAGAATGTGCTTAGTTTTGTAAGAAACTACCAAACTGTCTTCCAGATTGACTGTATCATTTTTTATTGCAACCAGCAATACGTGAGAGTTTCTGTTGCTTCACATCCTTGCCAGCATTTAACGTTGTCAGTAGTCAAGATTTTGGCCATTCTGATAGATGTGCAGTGTTCTCTCATTATTGTGTTAACTTGCATCTCCCTGATGATATATGATTGACTTCCCTTTTAAACTTTAAAATAAACATATGAAATCTATTTCCTTTGACTAAAATAACATTTTAAATGATTCAGTATATAAAACACTTAACACAATACCTTTTGCCATGGTAATTAGGATTCTGTTGTGATGTTGGAGATAGTGATGATAGAAGAAATGAGAAAAGAATTATCCATTAAATGTGAACTACAGCAATGATCTCAAAAGTATTGATTACTTCAGTCACAAATCCCCTTTTTTTAAAAGATTTTATTTTTTTATTTGACAGACAGAGAGAGCACAAGCAGGGGGAGTGGCAGGCCGAGGGAGAAGCAGGCTCTCTGCCGAGCAGGGAGCCAAACCTGGGGATCAATCCCTGGACCCTGGGATCATGAACTTAGCCGAAAGCAGATGCTTAACCAACTGAGTCACCCAGGTGCCCACTTCAGTCAGAAATCCTATCATTTTCCTTACTAATCATTAATTAACCTTAATAATTTTTAATAAATAAGTATATATGACAGCTACAGTGTATAAAATGTAACTATCATCTAACAGCAACAATGCTAATATTAGCTGCAAAGTTCTGGGTATGTTAATTCTTAGAAAACCAAGAGCACTGGTAGCATGGCATGATGACAGTCCAATTTTCTCCACTCTGAGATCTGTGTTGCTGTCTTGTGGCAACCACTTTTCAGGACCTTTCAGTGTTAGGATTTAAATTTGTGTCAGTGATGGCAAATTGACTACTCTGGAAAGATCAAGCAGAGAATATGATTTGACTCTCTGTAACAATTTTATAAATGCTAGCTGGGAATAATGTTACCTCTTGGATTTTTCCATTCTGGTCATTACCAAGTCCATGATCTCAATTATAACAAAGACCTAATCATAACAAATGAAAGACTGTCTTAGGACAATGGCCACGGTGCAAAAGTAGGTCACTTTTTTGCAGCCAAGTTTGACCCATTAAAATATAATTTATTGTGGCACCTGGGTGGCTCAGTCAGTTGAATGTCTGACTCTTGATTTTGTCTCAGGTCATGATCTCGAGGTCATGAGATGGAGCCCTACTTCGGGCTCCGTGCTCAGCAGGGAGTCTGTTTCTCTCCCTCTCTTTCCCTTTGCCCCTACCCCTGCTCATTCTCCCTCTCTCTCTCGGAAATAAATAAATAAATCTTTTAAAAATAAAATATAATTTATTTATTGCAATTGGCATAATACAAATATAACTTAGTATATCACTTTTAGAAAATAAAACCCCTTTCTTTGAAAACCCTTGTTCTTTGATTAAGAGAATCCAGGCATTCTTGGAAGAGATCAAAAGGTCATACAACAATAATAAAGATGCATTTTGCATTACATACCCTAATTTATCATTATAAAAAGAGGAAAATGAGGTTTGACCAGAAATACAAGCTCCTACAAGGATGCAAAGTGTGCTTTTTCATGAAGAACTGGCAATTTCCCTTTCTTCTAGATTTGTTCCCAAGTAGAACATTTCCTTTTCATGCCTTCTATATTATATGCTTTGTGAGCTTTTGGAATTCTGTAACAACCAGTCATAAAACTTGCAAGACCAGATGCATTCTGATATATTGTACTCTTTTATGTTAAATAAGAATGACCATTAATCATATCAGATTTTATCAACCTTTGATGTGCAGGAGATTCACAGTTTAGAGATCTAAGAAATCTTATGAAATCTGACTGGTTTTTAAAGTACAATTGAGACATCTTATAGCTCATTGTTATCTACAGATTCATCTAACCAAGGCCAAATTGTGTCATTTAACTCACAACAACCAGATTTTTGTAAAAGTTTTTTTTTTTGACAGAGCTCAATGTTGAAGATAATATAATCTCACTCTGAGAGGATATATTCCTGTTTTCAAAGCTACTATTGTCAAAATTTTTGGAAAAGTAGATCATTAATAAAGTGGATTACAATACAGGGAAAACTTGATTTTTCTCTTACATTACTTTCTAGGAAGGCAGAATGGAAGGTCAATAATAGCATCTATTTAAATATTTGTCTTATTTCTGGATCCCAATTTATAAATTAACCTAAATACACTATCTAGTTACCAAAATGAAATAATTTTTTCTGTATACACATACATAGAAAGATAGAACTAGATTGTTAAGAGTGAAAAAGCAAGTGGCAAAACACCATTATCTTGTGACCTGTGTGTGTGTTAGACGTGTAGAAAAGAATTGCAACAATATTGCAAATTGTCAGTCCACAATATTTGTCTTTAGAGAATTAATTTAGGATTGGAGGATAAACACATTTAATCTTTTATTTTATATACTTTACTATACATCATGGAATTTTAGATGAATATGCATTTCTTTTTTAATAAAAAAAGAAATAGTAAAACAATCAAGCTAAAATCTAATTATTGTTAGTATTATTTTTAGGCTCTGCCTCACATGATGTGAAGACTACAAGAATTTTTACTTTTTCAACCAAAGAGAATAGAAGATAGTAATCTTTATTCTGTTTTGCACATAGAGGTTCTAAAGAAGTATTTCCAAAATTGAATGATTAATGACCAGGGTAATGGAATATTAAACAGGAGTTATGATTCATGGAGAGAAAATATTTGAAAGTACTACTGTAATGAGTAAAGCTTGAATTGCACAAAATATGTAATACAAAGTGGCAGGGGGTGCCGAGGAATTTGAAGTGGTTACAGGGCACATAAACACCTGGCTCTGTTTTAGATGTTTTAACATCCTTTGCCACCATTAAAAGGATTGTTGAGCATCAATCAAGGCAAATTGAAGACTTACAAGAATGATTTCTTAATGAAGCTGGTTGGAAGATTACTACATACTGCTCCCACGGTATTTGTCAGACCAGGCACAGGCAAGAGGAAAAGACATGGAGGGGTTGATCTGGGTTAACACACTCATGCCAAACAGAACAGTGGTGCAAAAGCTTTGCTTGATGGTAGGAGAAGCCCAGAACACTCAGGGGCCATCAGCCTCAGAGAAGCATCCACAGGATTCGATTGCACATAGAAGGGAATGAGAAAGATCATAGGCAGAACAGTTGCAGTTAGTGAGAAGAGACCAAAAAATGGATTTGTTTATTGAGAAATATTTGCCCTGGATTAGCCTTGACTGGAGGTACTGGCCAGGAAGTGATATGGAAGCAGCAAAGCAGATCACGGTTTCAAAAAAATAAACCAAAAAAAAAAACAAAAGTCAAATTGAGGTTATCTGAAAGTTTATTCATGAGAAGAAATCACAGTGATGTTAAGGGGTAGTTTCAAAGCATTTTGGAACAAATCCATGCATGTCGCAGTAGAAAATGGTAATGTCTTTGCCAAGTGGTGGTAGGGTATACAGCTTTCATCTGATGAAGAGAGAGTTGTGGAGCCTGATAGGGACGTGGCAAAAGTGAGAATATCACTAATGATCTACTGACATGATATGAGTCTTGAGTTAGTGAACAGGGTGGCATAAATGTTAATTTTCTCAATCTTTGTCTTTTAATTTTATTGATTTCTGCTCTTATATCAAGGATTTTTCTCCCTTACATTGGGTTTATTTAGCTCTTTTTTCTCTAGCTTCTGATGACAACTTAGGTCATCGATTTTAGACCTTTGCATTTATTTTCAAATATAAACATTTAAAACTATAGATTTAGGGACATCTCAAAATTTTTGGTATATTTTATGTTTGCTATTATTCAAGATGAAATATTTTCTTTTATTCCTTTCCTTTCATTTTTTTTTTTTTTAAGTAGGCTCCAGTCTAGCATGGAGCCCCTCGTGGGGCTTGAACTCAAACCATGAGATCAAGACCTGAGCCAAGATCAAGAGTTGGATGCTCAACTGACTGAGCTACCCAGGAACCTCAAGATAAAATATTTTTTTATTTCTCCTTAAGATAACTTTAAATCATGGGTTATTGGAAACTGTCTTTATTTACTTATTTATGTATTTATGTATTTATTTTTGGAAAGTGTCCTTTTAAAAAAAAGTCCAAGTATTTGAGGATTTTCTAGTTATCCTTCTGTTATTTATTCATATTTTAATGGGTTTCCCTTAAGCAATAGGTGTGTTAGTGGGATGAAAACTTCAATGCAGTGGTGGTGAAGGGAGCTGTCATAAGGAGGATATGCAAGAAGGTTTGGGTGGAGAGATTGAGACCTTGGGTAAATATTGGGATAGATTGGGATAGATGAGGGTGAGGAGAGTAGTGTTGTCTTCAATGACATGATTCTGTTTTCTGATCAGTTAAAACTTTTCAGGCTTAAGACTGATGTAGGAGCTATAACTAGCCACTAGACAATCTAATTCCGAGGCCATGCCCAAGAGGGGAATGAAAGTACTGTTTGAGTTCATGCTGAAGTTCTAAGTTCTAATCGTGTCCCAACTTTCCCAGATAAGTTAGTATTTCCAAACCACTCCACAAGAATGCCATTTTTTTGATGTATTAGGGACAAGAATTTTTTTTAAAGATTTGATTTATTTGTGTGTGTGTGTATGAGAGAGAGAAGAGAGAGAGACTGAAAGCGTGAGCACAGGAGCAAGGAGGAGGGGCAGAGGGAGAAGCAGACTCCCTGCCGAGCAGGGAGCCTGATGCTGAACTAGATCCCAGGACCCAGGGATCAGGACCTGAGCCAAAGGCGGATGCTTAACTGACTGAGCCACCCAGGCACCCAGGGGCAAGATTTTTGAGCAAATTGTTTGTTTACATTATAAAATTTTCTTTTCTTCAACAGGTAAAGGCCAAAGATAGAGTGATATAATCATTGTTTATGTCTGAAAATCAGACAATATCTGCATAAGTTCTATGGCTCTTTTAGAACATCCCTGGCTTTCTTTGAAACCAGACTTAAATACACACCCATTTTTTTGAATGTTTATATGTTTGTGTCATAGGTATTTCTGGGTGGAGGAAGCAGATTTGTCTCAAATTCTCCCTATACCTGGCCTGAAATGGAACTCTGTCCTAACATCCAGAAGAAAATGTCATCTTTTCCCCACGAGGCCAACCAATTCATACACCCAAAGTTCCAGATAAAGTAAGTTGACTGATTATAAACTTCAAGAATTAGGGCTATACAAACTTTCACTTTTAATATTTTTTCCTCATTCATGTTTGTCTTCCCAAAACATAAACACACAGACATTTTCTCCCTCTCTCTTTGTCTCTAAGATTTTCAGTGTCTGTATGCCCAATTTAGTCTATGCTTTTTATCCACACTTACACAGCTAAGACTGCTGCATGTTGTTTTTTCTCTGGAATTCAACTCCGGAAGCCTTAGTCACAGCTAACTGCCCTCTGCCAATCCCTGCCCAAGCCTGTATGTTACCTAAACCACCTCCTCACCCAGGAATCCAAAGGTGTGAGAGATGAGGTGTCTTTGCTGTTTGATGGTTGTATTTTTTCTCTCTATTTATAAAGCTCTTACATTTGAGTACTTCACGGCTATAACCCAGCAGGAACCCATAAACACCAACATAGAGCATTTAAATCAATCTGAGAGAACAAGGCTCCCAACTATAACTTTTTTAAACTTAAAATATATTGTTAAAGGCTACAAGAAATCCATTGCATTCCCTATATATTTTTATGAGTGTCACAGAAGTTAAGTGTCTCCTGACTCGGCTGGTGGGTCAATCCTGCAGGGCAGTGCCAAAATCTTACAAAGCGGCAGATGGTAGATGCAACAGACAATCGCATACAATGAGGGATCCAGGCTGGTTCCCTAACCTTTCATCACCAGAAATTATTCCCATTGTTTAACTCTGCATCTGCAGCCTATTTACATGGGAGAATTGACTCCCTGAATGTTTATGATGTGTTGAGCTGGAGTGAGGCATAAGCTGCTCAGATTTTTCTCAAATGACCATTCCAACTACCATGCAAAGGTCATTGCTTTTAGGTTGTGGTGGCATTATTGTTATTATTTTTTAGTTGTTATTCCCTAACGCACTTTGAAATACGACTCTTCAAATTTGAACTCCTAAATGTAAAGTCATTTTATCTAACTTCCTCTGAACTTATGATCTTACAGCTGTTGGGTAAATCCACTGCGGCCTATATCACAGTAATCACAGTGTATCCTGAAAGCTTGTGCTCAATTTCATTCTTCCTGTATGAAATATAACGAGGACCTTAACCATCAGGTGAATTCTATTGTGCTACCCTGGGAAAAGTTCTCAGTGGAAGCATATATCTGACAGGGGAATCGGGCACTTGGAGAAAGAGATTGAGTGTCTCCATTCCGGACTTTGCTACTGACCCCGTGAGCAACCTCAGGCAAATCACTTAAATTTCTTTCCCCCAGCTTCCTTTCTGTGAAACGAAAGCATAATTATTTATTATTTTTGTTACAGGCTGAGGACAAGTGAAGTGCCTTCATTTTACCAAATGAGCTGGCAATACCAAGTTCGCTCTGGTGGGGATATGCTTTATTATGCTATGTTCATTGAGTTACACCAGGAAATAATCCCCTTTAGCAGGGTTTAGATGGATGGGGAAATACAATGATAAAGAAATAAGCATTTTTTAAACTCAGTGATTCCCTGGCCCTATACTGATGACAACATCTAAATCCCTAGGATCTTTGGTAGTCATCCACTAGAACAATTATGGAGATCAAGGCCTCCTATACAAGGATTTCAAGTAAGAGACTGAAAGAGTCTAACAAGATAATGACTGCATATGTAGATCGAAACTTTCGTTATGTAGAAACAACCCCCCCCATGTTTTGTCTTTCTTAATATTTAAAAAAGCATACAAATTGGTGTTACAGGCTAATAAATTATCGCAAAGTGAACAAACCCTTGAATCAATATGCAAGTCAATAATAGAAATTACCAACACCCTTTAAAAGGTTCTCTTGTGTAATATCATAATCAATACTAATACCCTTATTCTATGCCAAAACATAAATGACTGAAAAATGGTATCCTATAGTATGCACTTCCTGTGTATTACTATTGCTCCATGTTTGTGGTATTCACCCATTTTATTCCATATAGCAATAAATTTTTCATTGTTGTTATTTGGATTCCCATTAAATAAATGTATGAAAAAATAAATGTATGAAAATTGATGTAACCTTTTTACTTTTCATGGTCATTTACTTTTTTTTTAAATTTTGGAGGCTACAATAGATAACTGTTATGTATCATTTTAAATATATCTTTGGGTACACATATATATGCATTGCTGTTAGGTACATACATAATTTTTGAGCTGGGTCATAATATATATGTATATTTAACTTCAGTAGATACTATCAAATAGATTTCTTAAGAAGCACCAATTTATATTTCTATCAATCATGTATAAGTATTACAATTTCTCTCATCTTTACCAAAACTCATTATTGCCAATATTTATTCTTTTATTGTTGTGGTAGTAAGAATGCTTAACATGAGATCTAACCTCTTAATAAATTTCTAAGTGCACAATACAGTTTTGTTAACTATAGGCACAATATTATACAACAGCTCTCTAAAATTTATTCATCTCATATAACTGAAATTTTAAACAGTAACTCCCCATTTCTCTTCCATGGCAGACCCTGGCAACTGCCATTCCTCTCTCTGTTTCTGTGATTTTGACTATTTTAGATATCTCAAATAAATGAGATCATGCAATATTTGTCCTGTGACTGGCTTATTTTACTTAGCATAATGTCCTCTGGGTTCATGTATGTTGTTACAAATGGCAGAATTTCCTTCTTTTTTGAGACTGAATAATATTCCATTGTATATAAACACATTTACTTTATCCATTCATCCATAGATGGATATTTAGGTTGTTTCCATAACTTGACTGTAGAGGTTAATTTTTCAGTGAACATAGGAATGCAGATGTTTGAGATCCTGATTTCAATTCTTATGAATATATGCCAAGAATTGGGATTGCTAGAATATATGGTAATTTTGTGTTTAATTTTTTGAGGATCTGCTGTAGCTGCTGCACCATTTTACATTCCCACAAACAATGCTCAAAGATTCTAATTTCTCCATATCCTTGCCAACATTTGTTATCTTTTATTCTTTTGATAATAGCCATCCTAACCGGTGTGAGGTGGTATCTCATTATGACTTCATCATTTCCCATCACTAAGGGCTAATTTATGGTTCTGTTTTCATCACACATTTTTTTTCTATATCATTAATTTCTCTCTAATATTGACTATTTCCTTCCTCGCCTCTTTTTTTTTTTAGATTTATTATAATGTGTTTTTCTAACTCCTTGAAGTGGATTCTTGACTTTCAGCCTTTCTTTATTGATTTTACATAAGCATTTAAGACCATGAATTTTCATCGAAGAAAATTTTAAAATGACACATATGAAGTTTGAAATATTGCTTTATTTTCACTAGAAAAAGTAAAAATATTTTGACAATTCAGCTTTTTAAAAAGACTTCAATTTGTTAGAGTTATTTTAGTTTCAAAACAAAATTGAGAGAAAGGTAGAGATTTCCCTTATGCCCCCACCCCCACAAATGCATACCCTCCATTACAGACATGACTAATCAGGATAGTATACTTGTTATCAAGGATGAACCTGCACTGATAAATTGTAATCACTCTGCCAAAACCTCTGTTAAGCCCACTAGCTGCCTTTTTAAAATCAGCAACTGCTTCTAGGGCTCATCACTATGAGTTTTCACTCCCTTTACTGAATCTCAGAGCTTCTTTTCAAAGTATTGGTAGCCTTCTGTTGCCTTCAAAATAATTTTAAGCATTTTTCCAATGTTCATTGCTCTTGAGGAAAAGACTAATCCAAAATAAGCCAGTTTCTTACTTCCAGAAGGAGGAATTAATGTTTTTAGATTAAAACAAAAAATTGTTGGGGCGCCTGGGTGGCTCAATGGGTTAATCATCTGCCTTCAGCTCAGGTCATGATCTCAGGGTCCTGGGATCAAGCCCCACATTGAGCCCCACATCGGGAAGTCAGCTTCTCCCTCTCCTTCTGCCACTCCCCCTGCTTGTGCTCTCACCGTCTCTCTCAAATAAATAAATAAAATCTTTAAAAATTTTTGTTTATTCAATCACTTTGATCAAAGTGGTTAAAGCAGTTGAGTATAGTCAATAATAAATGGGGGGAAAAAAACAATTTGTATAGTATTTCCTTTCCAGATTAAGAAAATAAAAATAGAGAATTCTTTTTCTATTATCTACAAAAAGAACAAAAAACAAACTCAAAACCTTTCGGAGATAGAAACTTCTTCACTCGCAAAAGTAGAACAGTCTCTAAAGTCAGTATCTTCCACTCAACTTTAAAACAAAGAGAAAAATGACATTTCTAGTCTCTTATGGATTGACTTTTGTCCCTGGAAATGGTATGTTGAAGTCCTAATCCTTGGTACCTGTGAATATGATTTTATTTGGAATAAGATCTTACAGATGTAACTCAGTAATGATAAGGTCATGAGAGTGAGTTCTGATCAAATATGACTGGTGTATTATAAGAAGAAGAAAATGTCATGTGAAGACACAGACACACTAGGAAGACAACCATATGAAGATGGAGGCAGAGACTGGAGTTATGCCTCTTTCAGCCAAGGAACACTGATGGCTACTAGAAGCTGGAAGAGGCAAGGAGGGAATGTTCCTTGGAGGCTTCAGGAGTATGGCCCTGCCATCCCTTTGATTTTAGACTTCTAGTATCCAGAACTGTGATAGAAGATATTTTTGTTGTTTTAAGCCACCAAGATGTGCTACTCTGTATGAAAACCTTTGGGAATAAATGCACAGTGACTACCCAGGACTGTTACATACATATTTGAGAGCATTCACTGGAAATTATAAATTCACTTAAAATTGTATATTGAATGGATTTGAGAAAAAGAAAACAGATGTAGAAAAAAGTAGATATGAAACAAATACACTGGTGAATATTTTATAATTGAAATTCGGAATTTTGAACAATTGCAATGAAGAATTAGAGAGAATATCATAGGAATTACTGTGTAAAAGAATTTTTTTAAAAAACATTTTAATAGATTCAGGAAAATATATAAATCTCAGACCCATTTCTGGCTGAGAACTTTTTTAGCCATGCTGTAGGTAGACTAGTCTATTAATTATGGTTTGTTGAAACTAAAATATGTGTTTAGGTTAACAGCTTAACAACTTGCATATGGTTTATTCCATCATGTAGATTCTGTAATTTTAGTGGTTTCCTCTATATTTTCAATTGTCAGTGCTTCCACTGAGCCAGATGGACCATATTGACAACTGTAGTCAGGATTCTGGTGCCCAGAATAAATAGATCACTCAAGAAGCAGCTTCACAGAATGAAGCCAGAATAAGTACTCTAACTATATTGATATGCCACATGTTGCAAGTTGAAACTCTCTGCTGCTTTAAATACTCTGTGAAATAGGGTAGAGTTCAAAAATAAATGTATTAATAAATGTTTAGACTCCTTTACAGAAAGTTGGGGCCATGCAGCCATTTCTGAATTTTCAAAATATCCAACTCATTCTGTTTGGCTCTTCCAAAATATTCAGAAGAAATAAAAATTTTACAAAACAAGTAGATATCTCTCACAGCTAAGAGACACATTCAAATTTCAACATTGAAAAATGCCTTTTGGGGGAGTGAGTTTTTTTTTTTTTTTTGGAAGGCTATTGGATTTTAATTTTCTTTTTCTTCCTTCTGTCCTTTCCATTTATTTTATTTAATTTATTTCTTTTTTTCTTTATTTTTTCTTCCATATATTTTTCCAAGTGCATTTTATATGGATAAACCTCCCTTGATTTAGTCTTTATAAAATTTGGTGAGATCTTATTGAATGATTATTTTAGGTGACCATAACCAACAGAAAATGAAATGAGACCTTTATATGGAATTAGATAAATTACTTTAATACAATGGAATTCATAAACAGAGATATTATACATGTGAATCTATGACAATTTTAATCTCAAATGGTTTTGCTGACAAAGTTTCAACTTTCTTTTATTTGATTATATTAAGATATACAATTCTTTGCTACAGTTAGCTTCTAATGCTTCTGTTAATAGAAAAAAATAGCAGTGATGGTCTTCAGTATTAATAATGACATAGTTGCTACTATTTAAGAAGTTGAAGATTAGAGAAATGAGATTTTTAAATAGAGTTAAATTATAAAAATCAGTTAATAACGTATCAGAATAGTGACATGTTTTAATCACCTGAAAGATAAATGGTTCCTAAGACACTAGGACTTGAATGGCCTTGCTATAAAATATGACTAAGTGAAAAGGACACATCTATAGATAAATCGGTTTTCCCATGGGTAAAGAGCATAGCTCACGAAGACAAACCATGATTTTCATCCAAACATTTCCCAGGGGAGATAAAGCCCACCTGGAAGTTTACCCCCAATTTGAGAGTGAGGCTGTTTTAGCCAAACATTTATCCATTCATCTGTCGATGGACATGCTCATGGATTGGAAGAACAAATATTGTGAAGATGGCAATGCTACCTAGAGCAATCTACACATTTAATGCAATCTCTACCAAAATACCATCAACTTTTTTCAAAGAAATGGGACAAATAATCCTAAAATTTGTAGGGAACCAGAATAAACCCTGAATAGCCAGAAGAATGTTGAAAAAGAAAAGCAAAGCTGGTGGCTTCACAATTCCAGACTTCAAGCTCTATTACAAAGCTGTCATTATCAAGACAGTATGGTACTGGCACAAAAACAGACACATAGATCAATGGAACAGAATACAGAGCCCAGAAATGGACCCTCAACTCTTTGGTTAACTAATCTTCAACAAAGCAGGAAAGAATGTCCAATGGAAAAAAGACAGTCTCTTCAACAAATGGTGTTGGGAAAATTGGATAGCCACATGAAGAAGAATGAAACTGGACCATTTCTTTACACCACACACAAAAATAGACTCAAAACGGTTGAAAGACCTCAATGTGAGACAGGAGTCCATCCAAATCCTAAAGAAGAACACAGGCAACAACCTCTTCGACCTCAGCCACAGCAACTTCTTCCTAGAAACATCTCCAAAGGCAAGGGAAGCAAGGGCAAAAATGAACTATTGGGACTTCATCAAGATAAAATCTTTTGCACAGCAAAGGAAACAGTCGACAAAACCAAAAGACAACTGACAGAATGGGAGAAGATATTTGCAAATTACATATCAGATAAAGGGCTAGTATCCAAAATCTATAAAGAACTTATCAAACTCAACACCCAAAGAACAAAGAATCCAATCAAGAAATGGGCAGAAGACATGAACAGACATTTTTCCAAAGAAGATGTCTAAATGACCCTTTATTCTAACTTTAAGCTTGGCAAGAAACATCCCAATTTGCCTTTCATATGAAAATTGACTTCAGAGGAGAAAATAATGAGCAGGCTGATACGAGTATGTTAGGCTTAGCCACAACTTTTTTCCCATAGACCTTTTCACAAATACTTATAAACACAAAATTTACAGTCTAAATGTCCATGTAAAAATCACAACATAAAATCATTTTAATAATCTAGACCATAAAGCACATACAGGATCTAATGCTTTACAAATAGTAGGAATTCAAGAAATACTTTTTGTATAAAAGGAATTGCTGATGATATGAAGTATTTGGTATCTTCCTTGTTTCAACAAGTGCAGAAATGATTTCTGGGGATCATATGTTATTCTTTGTATGGGGAGTAAAAGACAGAAGTAACAGTTTGAGCACCAATTATCCACCAGACTTTATGCTAGGTATTTCACACACATTGCTGCAAGTAAATCCACTTCGTCCTAGGTATTGATATCTCTTTTTTATAGATTAAACATAACATAACTGAAACTTGGAGATATTGACAAATGTAGAGGGTAGTAAATTACAGAACTAGGGTTCAAAGAAAAGTCAGACAGACTGTAAAGCCTATGTGCTTTCCACCATGTCTCACTTCTTACTGTAGTAAAGCTACGATCTGCAAAACATGCTATGCATACCCTAAGGGATATATTAAAATTTTCCAACTGATGTGTGGGCATAGATAATTTTGAGAATGCTCCTTTCAGGTCCTCATTTCCATATGTTTCCATTTTTTTCCCTATAATTGAGAATACACCTGTGTTTGTGGTGTCTTGCTGGTTCTCTTATCCTGATTCCTGTTTTCCAACTTATAAAAGTATAATTCTTACTGACCTCAAATCTTACTAATGTACATCTCCTGAGAGTGTACAAATCTCTGGTCTCCAAGCAGTTCAAATATAGGTGTTGAAAAATTCTCCATCAATCAAGACACCATAAATCCACAATACACCTCTCATCTTTTCTGTCTTATATTTTTGTTACTAGTGAAAAATGTCATTAGAAATGGAATATTTTTCACATATTATGTCATGAATTCGCTTACATCATATGTTGAGGATGGGAGTGAAAATCTTCGCTAGGTATTCAAATCCATGGTATGGTTCCATAGGGAAAACCTCTGAAAACCCATTAAAGAGAACATTGATTGAACATATTAAAGAAAGTGATAGTATGCTATCTCATGCAGGAGACCAAATAACAAGAAGGATCTTGACCTGTGCATATACCTAAGATTCTGAATATCCAAAAGTTTTTGAAAGTCTGCTTAGAAAGACCTGTCTGCTCCTCAGCATGTCCTTTGCATTTTGGTCATTCTCACTGAGAATGGAGGGATTATCCCCTCATTCTCCCACATTTTGGTCTGTATCTGCATCTGAAAATATACTTAAATCATGCACTAAGTTTAAAGCCTATTACCAAAGATACTGCATTGAGAAATGAGATTCAAGCAAATATTAGTTGATGTTCCCAAATATTTTTGCGTGTTCCCAGTTGAATAAGATGCCTCTAAGTAAGAGAGTAGTAAGTATAATTAACAATCATTAGCTTAGCCTCAGTAAATTTTTTTTGGTAGACTTTAAGGAAATTTAAAAAGTAAGTATCTGTTCCATTTCTTTGAAAAAGATACAAAAGTAGGGATCCGAAGGGGTACGTGCACCCCGATGTTTATAGCAGCAATGTCCACAATAGCCAAACTGTGGAAAGAGCCAAGATGTCCATCGACAAACGAATGGATAAAGAAGAGGTGGTATATATATACAATGGAATATTATGCAGCCATCAAAAGGAATGAGATCTTGCCATTTGCAACAATGTGGATGGAACTGGAGGGTATTATGTTGAGTGAAATAAGTCAAACAGAGAAAGACATGTATCATATGATCTCACTGATATGAGGAATTCTTAATTGTAGGAAAGAAACTGGGGGTTGCTGGAGTGGGGGGTGGGGTGGGAGGGATGGGGTGACTGGGTGATAGACACTGGGGAGGGTATGTGCTCTGGTAAGCGCTGTGAATTGTGCAAGACTGTTGAATCTCAGATCTGTACCTCTGAAACAAATAATGCAATATATGTTAAGAAAAAAAAAAAAAGAAGAAGAAGAAGGTAGCGGGAGGAGAAGAATGAAGCGGGGGAAATTGGAGGGGTAGACGAACCATGAGAGACGATGGACTCTGAAAAACAAACAGGGTTCTAGAGGGGAGGGGGGTGGGAGGATGGGTTAGCCTAGTGGTGGGTATTGAGGAGGGCACATTCTGCATGGAGCACTGGGTGTTATGCACAAACAATGCATCATAGAACACTTCATCTAAAACTAATGATGTAATGTATGGGGATTAACATAAAAATTAAATAAATAAATAAATAAATAAATAAATAAATAAATAAATAAATAAAAATACCTAAAAAAAAAAATAAGTATCTTCCTGTAGAATGATCCTTTTAATTGGTATTTTCAACAAAAATGAAAAAGAATCAAATATAAGTTTCTAGCTGATGGATTATTACAAGTAAATTTTGTATCTAATTGTGATAGTTTACATAGTTGTAATGAATTTAGTTACATATTATGTATGTGAACAAGCTCTTTACTGCTTTCATTTATAAAAATATGAAATGGAAATATAATTGGTGATCTATATTTTCTAATGTGAGAACAAATAATCTTCATCTAGGGATATAAGAATGACTTAAGAAAAATAATCCATCTCATTAAGAAATGCATTACTAAAAATATTGTTTTAATGTCTTATAATTATTTAATACAATTTGGAAGATATGCTGTTTTGGTACTAAAATAATTTGGTACTAATGATATAATCCAGATTTTTAAAAAGATTTACAGACTTACATCTTCCTCACTTATATTACACGTATATATATAATGCTACATATATAATTATTACAGAAAGTAATATAATATTGTGATCAATAAAAGACTTTCAAGCATTAAATTACATTAGAATAAAATTATGGGTGGATTGTAGAATAGAAAAACTAGTTTCAGAAGAAAAAGAGGTTTAAATATGCAACACTTGAAGAACTTGTTCCTATATATATATATTTTAAAGATTTTATTTATTTATTTGAGAGAGAGAATGAGAGAGAGCAGGGTTAGAGGGAGAAGCAGACTCCCTGCAGAGCAGGGAGCCCGATGCGGGACTCGATCCCGGGACTCCAGGATCATGACCTGAGCTGAAGGCAGTCGCTTAACCAACTGAGCCACCCAGGTGCCCCTTATATATATATTTTAATGGTAGATGTAAAATTGCAGTGCTATTTGTAGTCATTTAGTATATTTGAAAGATTAATATAATAGTTTTATTCTAAAATGTCAGTATTTAAAATACACTAGAAACTATCTTCTTTGCAACTTTTTAAACTAAGAATGAAAATTTTAAGATGATACCTTAAAAATCTTTGATAGAATGCATGGCTTTCAAAAATACTTTGGGGGTGGTGCATGGATGACATAGTCAGGGGAGCAACTGACTCTTGGTTTCATCTCAGGTCGTGATCTCAGTGTTGTGAGATCAGCCTCATGTCGAGCTCAGTGATCAGTGCAGAGTCTGCTTGAGACCCTCTCCCTCTGCCCCACCCCCAAATAAAAATAAATAAATCTTTAAAAATACTTTAGGGGATATATGGGAGAAACAAATTGCCTGAATTCTACTGTACTCAACAAATAATGGAACATAGCTAAGGGACTCAGAGTTTGCCTGAGCCAAAGGATGTGAATCAATTGTGATTGCTATTTATCCTTCAGACCCTGGAAAACAGTGAGAAAGCCTGAGAATATCATGGGCACTCAAAGTGTGAAAGAGTTACATTTAAAAAAATCCTTTGAAGTCTTATTTATTATGTTTTGAATTAAACTGGGGTTCAAAGGAGAATTTAAATAAGGGTAGCTATTTGGTCAAGAATGTAAATATATTTTGCCTGCACCTGGATATATTGTAGCATGAATCAAGAATGATAATCATAGCAGATAGCATTAACTAACTAGACTCTTAGTAGTTGGTCTTTCTAATGGAAAACTTAAATTATTTCATTTTTTAAATTGAACTTTCTATTTATTGATTAAAATTTTCAACATGAGCATTTAACTCAACATACCTCTCATATCTTGAAATTGACATTTTCTACGAGTGATCACAATATGCGTTATCTGAAGAATACCGAAGTATTTCTTCATTTAGTGATACAATTAACAAATAGTACTTGGCATATGTTCCCATATAATGTTTTCTCTCACATTTACAACTCAAAAGATTGGTAAACCCAGAGGAATTTTAGTCACTATATGTAGTATACTATAGTAGTATTTTAAAAGTTTATTCCAATACCTTTCTTCTCTTATACTCCAAAACACCTTCATTATGCTGTTTAATGAGGTATGTTCCCAGGACGATGGTGGTGCCCAAGGCAACTTTCTGTTGGTCAGGTTCGCTATGCAATGGAGTCTGAACTACGGCTTTGATCAGACTGAAGGGTGGCCTGTAGATAGGGCCATTCATCTTGCTCTCTGCCCCATCCCTCCAAGAGCTGGCCTATTATTTCATTTTATGCCCACCATAATTTTGTTCTTCTTATCAAGATGAAATATCTGTGACTTAGAAAAGTTAAAGACGGGGCACCTGGGTGGCTCAGATGGTTAAGCGTCTGCCTTCAGCTCAGGTCATGATCCCAGGGTCCTGGGATCGAGTCCCGCATCGGGCTCCTGGCTCAGCAGGGAGTCTGCTTCTCCCTCTGCCTCTGCTTCTCCCACTGTTCATGCTCTCTCTCTCTCTCTCTGTATCTCTGTGTCTCAAATGAATAAATAAAATCTTTAAAAAAAAAAAAGAAAAGTTAAAGAAACTTGATGCAGGTCACTTGGAGGGACTGAATTGTGTTTCCTCCCAAATCTGTATGTTGGAGCTCTAATTCCCACTGTTACTATATATTTAAAGACAGAGCCTTTAAGTTGGTAACTAAGGATGACATAAGTCTTAAGTGTGGAGCCCTATCCCAATATGACTGCTGTCATTTTTTTTTTAAATTTTTTTTATTTATTTGACAGAGAGAGACAAAGCAAGAGAAGGAACACAAGCAGGGGGAGTGGGAGAGGGAGAAGCAGGCTTCCCGCGGAGCAGGGAGCCCGATGCGGGGCTCGATTCCAGGACCCTGGGACCATGACTTGAGCCGAAAGCAGACGCTTAACGACTGAGCCACCCAGGTGCCCCAGACTGGTGTCCTTATAAGAGAAAAGAGAGAGAAAGACAGAGAGAGAAAGAGGGAGAGGGAGACCAGGGATGCTTATGCACAGAGAAAAGGCCACGTGAGGACACAGGTAGAAGGCAGCCATCTGACAGCTGAGGAGAGAAATAAACCCAGCCAACACCTTCATCTGGGACTTCCCACCTCCAGAACTGTGGGAAAATAAATTTCTGGTTTTTAAGCCACCCAGCCAATGGTACCTTGTTTTGGCATCTCAAGTGGACTAACACAGTCACTCAGCTGGTCAGAGGCAGAACCAATACCACGTCATTTCTTAATAATTTAAAACATTGTTCCTTGAAAATAATTCGTAATCACATAAGCACTTATTGAAGTATGTGTTTACTCCTTATATTAACTGGCAAAATTGGTCTTATATATGAACTCATCAAAGTGTTTTTAGTACCTTGCCTCAAGTTGCATAGCTATTTTGTGGCAAAACCGGGCTTTGAACCTGGACAGACAGGTTTTTAACTATTTCATTACATTACAAATGCTTCAGATATTAACATATCTTATTTATATTCTTCCCTTTAAGTTAAAATTTTATGATTTGCCTACAGTTAACCTTTTGCACTAAAAGCTTTTTGTTTTTATTTTTATTTCTTTGTTTTTTTTAATAACTCCCAGAACATTCAAATGCAAAGGTATCTGTCAGATTAAAAGTTTTAACATCCAACTAGAAATAATTATTTTACCATTCATATTTTTTTATGATTTTAATATTACTCCTCAAGCCCTGAAGATTCTTCTGAAAACTGACTAGGCATCACTGCAGGTTTTCATACCTATAATGTTGCAATATTATTGGAAATCTAAACCATGAATGTGTTAAATGCTGACATTCTGATTAAATGTTGAAGACCTAGTTAAATCAAGTCTCATTCAGGGAAAAATATAATAATCAAATGTGAATGATGGACCTGGTAATTAAAGACCTCTACAATGTCCAATTTTTAAATACCTGAAAGCAAATTATTCTCTAATTTAGCATGAATGCTGACAAGAGATGGCACAAACTTGTCCACATTAGCCTAACCATGGGGAAAAAATGGCTTAAGTATTTTTTCGAACCAAAGACCAAAGAGACAACTAACAGATTCTCATAAAGGATAATCAACCATGTTTCTTTCTTGGCTCTTGGCTAACTGTAAAATATGTTTCCCTCTTCATTTAAAAGCAAGAGAGGGACTATAATCTGCAATACAAAATCAAATATAATTTAATGTCAGTGAACTAACTAATTGCAATATTTACTATTTCAAGTTGCACTTTAACACCACAGTCTGGCTGGGCTTAATTGAATCTCTATAAGTAAGATGGGCTTATAGTCTGAAATATTACCAGTCCAAAAGTAAGGCCAATTCAAAAACTAGGGCCGTGCCTATTGGTTACTTGCCATACTCAAGCAGTACTAAAGTCAATGCCCAAAAATGAAGTTAATGAAACACCATGAAAACAACAGGGAAGTCGAAGTAGTGTTTTAGGAAAAGAGTTAATTTAGTATTGATCATCATGCCATTTACTTGCTAAAAAGCTTCTTCTTAATGTCCTCCTTCCAATGGATATGATTAATCGAGCGCACTTTCCCACTCTGTCCACAGCCCTCCTACAAGACAGAGGCTGTACCATGTTCCCTACGATCCAACCAAATCAGTCTGGTTGGTGATAGCGGAAGATTGAGACCCCATGGGCTAGTTGTTGAGGTGAGAGAAAGCAAGAGTAGTGAACAGAAGCCAGAACTGGGTTCCACAATCTGAAACCTTCTCTGAGTTTTATTTATTTATTCATTTACTCGCTTGTTCATTTGGTTTTGGCTTACGCTTCTCTGTTTTGGATGTAGGGGCCCTTGATCTGCTGGGGGCCTGGAGTCTACTCGGGGGCACCATAACCTCCCTGATGCCGATGCAGCTTACTTTCTTATCCACTTAACAAAAGTAAAGTAAAGGCTAAACATATCATTTGAGGTCTGTTTGGTTTAAAATACATAATCAGTATGCTCCAACTCTTTATTGGTGGTTATTCCAACCCATCCTCACAACACAGTCATGTGTTTGGGGATTGTGGCAATCACCTAGGTCATGTGGTCCCTGGCACAGCTCAGCTTGGGGGATTAGAAGTAGCCAGGCTGGCAAAGCCCAAAATGTTCACCGTGTAGTGCACTTACGTTAGCAGTAACTATTGGCTTCAGGGTTCTTCCCGTGCTTCCTTCTGAGAAATTATTGGGAGGCTATCTTTAGGAACAGCTTGCTTCAGGGAGATTAATTGCACCAAATAAATTTCTCTGCAAGCTGGAATTGAGTAACTAAGAGACTAAGGTAAGGAGCAGGAGTGCTAAAAGCTTAGAGAAAGGATTTGCAAAGTACAACCTGTTTTTTGTATAGCCCATGAATTAAGGGTTGTAAAAACAAAACAAAACAAAAAACACAGCAAAGCAGACACTGACAACAGCAATAATAAACAATATGTCTGCATGGGGCCTGCAAAGCCTGGCATATTTACTGCCTGGCCATTTAAGATAAAGTTTGCCAACCCTTGACCTAAAGACCCCAGTAATAACCAGCACTATAAGTTGCAAGTAAAAAGAAACCGCATCTGGAAAATCTAAGGGGATTATTACAAACACCATGTAGTTCATAGGCACTCTGGGCTTTTTGTAGACCAGAATTGAAGGCTCCAGGTGAGAGAAATTTCCAGTTTTGTAGTAGAGTTTATCAATGAAGAGTTGTTCTCTGTTACTGTTGTGAGGTACAAAGCCACAGCTTGTTTTACCTATCTTATCAAAGACTGACACTTTCTGCTATTGGAAACAGCAAATACTGGAAATGGGATGTAAGGGATATTTCTCCCACCATCCTCACCAAAATGGATTGCCTCGGTCCCTGCTCTTGCACATAACTAGCTTTTGACTTAGTGTCTCTGATAGATTTGGATGTTTAGCAGAGCCTGAGTCATATTTGTGTGTTTCAACTATATGGGAAGTCAGAAAAATAGTGTTGTATATCTTAGCTATTTTAATTGTGGTTCATATTATCCCAGGTACTAGGTATGAGAAGGGTGATTCAGTGCCTTAGTAAGGTAATAGGCAATCCAACAGGTTTGTAGAGGAGGGACCATAAATAGCACAAACAAATGGGTAGAGAAAGGAAGATGGATTCAATGTGCAGGAAGAAGTGCAGGTGCCGTGAGAAATTATTACTCCCAAGCGAGGGCTGCCTGCTGATATTTTAGTTCTCTTTTTGGTAGTCACAAGGCCTGCCGGAATTAGGGCTTCCGTTCCTGGATTTCCATAGATTGTCATTAATTTTCCAGTTAGACACTTTTTTTTTTATACAAACTCATGTGAAGAAGACATATTTACAACCTGCTGAGTTCTAACTGGAAATACTTCCCCGCTTCTCCCCACCCACTCCCCATATTATTTAGGAATCTTATGGTTACAAGTAGCAGAGACACCTATCTCAAACTGACTTAGAAGGAGTTTAAAATCTCAGGAAACCCAAAGATAGGAATGATATGACCCTTAAGATAAAGACTCGTTAAGATTTTGTCTACCTGATATTAGCATTGGCTTCTCTACATTTTTTTTAAGATTTTATTTATTTATTTATTTATTTATTTATTTATTTATTTATTTATTTTAAAGATTTTATTTATTTATTTGAGAGAGAGAATGAGATAGAGAGAGCATGAGAGGGGGGAGGGGCAGAGGGAGAAGCAGACTCCCCGCCGAGCAGGGAGCCCGATGCGGGACTCGATCCCGGGACTCCAGGATCATGACCTGAGCCGAAGGCAGTCGCCTAACCAACTGAGCCACCCAGGCGCCCAAAGATTTTATTTATCTATTTGACAGAGAGAGACACAGCGAGAGAGGGAACACAAGCAGGGGGAGCAGGAGAAGGAGAAGCAGGCTTCCCGCTGAGCATAGAGCCCGATGAGGGGCTCAATCCCAGGACCCTGGGACCATGACCTGAGCAGAAGGCAGAAGCTTACCGACTGAGCCACCCAGGCACCCCTCTCTATACTTCATTTTAATAGTTTTGCTCAGTACAGACAGGCTTTAAAAAACAAGGTACAAAGTACAAGTTTATTAACAATAAACAAACACCTTGTTGAAGTCATGGCAAATGCCTACCTCTGGGCTTGAACTTTCACATTTTAACCATGGCAAAAGAAGACAAATATGTTTAATCTATCTGAAGTCCAAAATCTTGGTGAAATGACTCACTGACTTAACTTGTGTGTCTATCTCTAGAACAGTAAACTAGGGTCAAGGCAGTGGCTTCTAACTTTGGCTGAATTTGGGTGTTCTTGCTTATACACACATATAAAGATGTTATTTCTAGGAACACATAATGTAATAGAAAAGTCATATGAAATTGTAATACAGTGGTAAGTGCTTCAATGAAGCAATATACTCATGCATTGTTTAGCACATCCAGTAAGAAACAGGAGAGTCAGAATTAAGAAATCTTTAACTGGGTACCATGCTCTTATTAGAAGTCATGTAAGTCTCGAATCATGGAACACTACATCAAAAACTAATGATGTAATGTATGGTGATTAACGTAACATAATAATAAAAAAAATAGTTTGAAGTCATGTAAGTCATGTAAGGTCCAAATAAGTCCAATGTCGCTTTATAATTAATATAAGGATTTTTTAACTTGATATTTAAAAGGGCAAAAACAAACGTGTCATTTGAGAATGGGTGATTTCACACTATATGATGACCATCAAATAGCTTATTACCACCCATTTAACTTAAGTATAATGATATAATTCTATCCAGAAGGACTCAGAGGAGAACTTTCCATTCTTTTTCTAAGAATGTGTGAAAGCCCTAATCCAAATGTCATTGAAAAAATTGTCTCTGGGCTGGTATTTTTCCAGATTTATTTTCTTAAGTTGTCCAGCATTTTTGTTCCTTCTTTGGACAGCTGTGTCTATTGACTCTATTGTGGTATTGAAAGGGGGCATTTATTCTTTCATAATTGGCAAAAAGAACATCTACAGGATTAAAGTTGAATGCAACAAGAGATTGTCTCTTGGAAAGCAGCTCTGGCAGCCTTATATTCTCTGCATGACACTAAGCATCCTTTCTGGCAAGAGGTACACATGGTGTTTACTGTTTAACCATTCCATGGCTACACAAAGCAATTAGAGAAAGAAGAGAGGAGCACTGACTCAATAGTCTGAGGAGGTGTCTCGGAAGAGATGGCATTTGAACCATTCTTGAAAGAAAATTTTGACTTACGTAGTTACATATAAGCAGTTACTGAGATACTAATTCCTTAGCCAATGCTATACTCTTTCTTTCCCTGTGGCTTTTCAACATTTTTTTTTTTTCATCTGAGGAACTGATGATTAACTAAAGTATTGACATAGATCTCTATTTGAGGGCCATAATTATCAAACAAAATTTTGAATTCTGCAGTAATATTTCTGAGGTAAAAGAAAACCCTTCATTATTTTTCTTCACTTGGCTCTTGATCAAGGTTTTCATTCAAATTCTGTAGATAATCTTTAGATCTAGTAATTTTACAATGTAATTTTTTTTCTGATAAATTCCCAAATAAAAGCAGCTCATTTAGGTGGATAAGGGAAAGAGCAGAAGAAATAGAAGCATATGTGGGTTGTGTATATAAAGTGGAGTAGGAAGAGAAATAGACATGCAGAAGAATCTGACTTATCAGAAAGTTAGTCTTTGAGACTCTTGAAGTTAGAATTATAAGAAATCAGCATACCAGTTAAGGAAGCTCACTTTTGAATGTTTGATGCTTTGTCTCCTAATTTTTCTAGCATGCAAAAAGTTAGAATTATAGTACAACTCCATATAGGAAACAAGAGCTCTTCTTGGAAGACTTTGCTGTTTTGATATAGACAAAAACATTGCCAGTAAGACAGAAGGGCCTTTTCTTTTGTTCAGCAGGGTTTGCTTGTGCATGGTATCTCCAGTCCCCTGGCTAAGAATGGGTGATATGATCAATGAGCCAGCCAATGTTAAATCCAAAATACAAATAAAACAAAATGACATCCTTTCACAAAACGACAAGTCAGGGAGTCCCCTCAATAAAAATTTCATATGGGAATAGAGACTTATTAAGCTTATGCTTCCATTTATACAGAGTAGAATATTCCCTTATACACCAACAGAAACAGAAGACCATCCAGGCCAAAACAAAACCATATGAATACCTTGCAGTTAATATAAGAATTTTTTATATATAGACAAAGGTTTAATGAAATTATACAAATACATAGTTTTGATTATCTGATACAAAATCCTATTTGGTTGCAAATCTTAGGATAACAAAATAAGTTCAGCAATGAGATGCAAGGAACCTAGTCAGAGTTCAAATCCTTGCTGGTGCTTAGGAAGACAGAGTCTTGTGTATTCTTCTAGGCTAGAGATTGGGCAGAATACTGTCTTCTTCAACAGAGGGATGGTTTATTGTTTATTTTGTTCTACTCAGTGTCTATGCAAGGCCACCTTTGAGATAAGATAGAATTGGAAAATTACAAAAACAGTGTAATATATGAGTTCTTAGAAAATACTTCATGGCTATAATCTTCCAATCTATCCCACCTATTATCCTGCTTGGTGCCTACAATTTTTCAAAGTAAGCATTTGTTTTTTGGGGCTTAAGAAAGTTATAACAGAATCGAAAAGTTTAAAACACTCTACAATTCTAGTGATCCAGTTAATATCTATAGATATAGACATATACACACATGTACTTAAAAAATATATATCCTTGGGGGTTGTGGGAATGGGAGAGATGTGGTTTAAGGATACATATTGAACTAGTAGCTAAGTCCTGGAGATCTAATACTTAGTGAAGTGATCATAGACAATAAAACTGTATTACAAACATTAAATTTCCTAAGAGACTAGATCTTAGTTGTTGCCACCACAAAAAGAAATGATAATTATATGACACCACAGAAGTGTTAGCTAGTGCTACAATGGCAGTTAGATTGCAATATAAATGTATCAAATCAATATTTTGTTCACCTTGAACACACAATGTTATATGTCAATTGTGCCTTGATTTTAAAAAAATCCTGTAATAAAGTTGGCTTATGTCCAAAGCTCCTAACCATAGGTTAATGGGGGAAAATAACAAAATGCCAAATCTAATTAAATTCTAACTCCTGTATGATAATTTAAATCTCCCTATATGTTATGTTCAATATCTCTTATTTTAAGATATTCTGTGGGTCAAACAATAATAAAACATCATCAAGTGCTCCCTCCTCCAGTAACTTCCTTTTCCTTTGCCATGTTAATGCTACACAGTTAATACTAAATAATTGCTTGGTAACTAAAGACATGAAAATAAAATTTCCTTTGAATTTTTTCCTGAGGCTTACCCTGTGGTTACTAACAGTACCAGATAATTTTAGATAATAGCATTTACATCAATAAATAAATGAATATTCTAACATTTTAAAAATCTGAACATTAACAAATGGTTTTATATACACACCTACAAAAACAATTCACATTTATGTCTTCATCAAATTTCTCCTTGGCAGAAAAAATCCTCCCAAGATGAAGATAAGGTCCTATATGCATTGTATAAACAGCATGAATAAAACTTTCTGGCTAGGAGATTTTTGTGCCCACCCCCCACCACAATTAAATAGAAAACAGAATGAAAAATTGGCTTTCCAACTTGCAATTCTTAGGAAATGTTCATGAGATATGTAAATGTAGCTTTTGGCTTCATTTCTCAGCCTACAGCATAATGAGCACGGTTGTGTTTCTTTGTCCACTGGTCCCATTCTCATGGATCTTTTCTCACACCGTGGATGTACTGGGCTGTAACTTACAGAGAATTGTATTCACAATTTACAGTTATAATCGGTTGTGATCCACCCTTGTATGAACAATGCTATAAAATTATATTGTATGCATGCTTCATTAAAAACAATAGTCATTTTCAAATGTAAATTCAAAACATTTCCCATTATGAATTATTAGGCTTCCAGGCTGAACCCACTTTAGAAAAGCCTTGTAAAGTTTGCAGCCTGATCCATGCTTACCTACATAATCTAGCCCATTAGATGTTGCAGATTTATTCATGAAAACAGCTTCCCTAATGTCATTTTTTTTTTTTAAAGATTTTATTTATTTGACAGAGAGAGGCACAGCGAGAGAGGGAACACAAGCAGGGGGAGTGGGAGAGGGAGAAGCAGGCTTCCCGCGGAGCAGGGAGCCCTATGCGGGGCTCGATCCCAGGACTCCAGGATCACGACCCAAGCTGAAGGCAGACGCCTAACGACTGAGCCACCCAGGCGCCCCCCTAATGTCATTTCTGTTATGCTTGGAATGTTGTCTGAACTAAAGTGTCACGGGGAGGAGTCAGTTCCACAAATGTTGGCATTTGCTCATTCTTCCTGGATCCCACCAGTTCTAAAGTGACAAACTAGTCTCAGGAAGATGTACATCTTGGAACTAGTTGGTGGAGGTGTTAGCAGCCATTGGCTTTTGCCACATTCTGTTTGAAGATTGAAACAAAATTGTAACAACTTAAAAAAAATCTGGCTTCCTATTGTTTCCCAGCTGGATTGATGATAATGCTTGAATGAACATTGGTTTATTCTTTTGAATTCACCACAGATTGAAATCCAACAGAGCCATAGGGAGAAAATGATGAGGTGAATTATTTATCTTCCCATCCCACAATCTACAGTCCTATGAGAACTTATTTACTTCCATTTTTTAACTACTTCAATTCATGGAAACTAATTAAGTCAACCTTAGTTGATGTCTTTTTCCTGACTTCCTGGCCTAAACATCCAACTCCTTAATAAAATGCTCACGCTGATAATCCCTTCAAATGGAACTTATCATTTTTCTCCAAATGTTCAGACAGCTTGGTGTGCACAGAAAACAAGGTCTTCATTCAGTTGGAATTCAGGGGGCTCCAGGTCCAAATTAGATGAGGGCAAATGAGAAGGAATGGTAGGCTCAGGGTATGGCAGATCACTGAGAAAGCTTATAATGTAAGCCTGGGTGGTGTTAAATACCAATATTATATAATATTTATATATATATTATAATAATATATATTTTATATTTATTATAATTATTATAATAAATGTATTATATATAATATTATTATATAATGTATTATATAATATTTCCACATTATTCTTGTGCCCTGACTTGCCTGGCCACCTGCTCCTACCCAACACATTGAATCTAGTCTACCGTCTATTCTAACTCAGTACCTTAACCATCTCAAACACTGAATCTGGTTTGTAGGGTATTCATCAGGAGTGCCACTCTTCATCTGACACCACTCATGACATCTGAACTCAGGCCACAGAATGAGTGTCCTAAGGAAGAGGTTTAACTCTTCTAATGCTTGAAAGTTAACTGAATATAATGGCCCTGTATGCAATTTCTACTTTATTCCTTCTATGCCTACTTGTACACTTGTGAAAAATGATATATAATGAATCATTGCCATGTTTCTATGAATATCAGTCAGTTGATTTTTGACACCATTCTTCCTTTGGATAACATCACTTCAGAGTGTCCAGTTTATATTCATCTTGACACCATGCACCATTCTCAGAGGGAGAGCCAAATAATTTCCAGTTCCTGAGTATTCAACATGGGTTACTGTTCTTCCTCTCAATACTGCTTTTCTGAATCCTTAAATCCAAGGGAGGAAGTGAGAACTTCAACAGATCTGAAGCAAAGAGTCCATCTTAGAGGAAAGGTAAGATATTAAGGAATTCTGGATGTATAGTCTTGATTTCTACCTGAAGTAATTCTACTGTGGAGACAGAGATATTAGAGAAAGCCAGAGATCCCCCACATGATTAGAGAAGGAATAGTTAGGGTACTATTTCAGAAGAATTTGATTCTTTCCTTTCAGACACGTTGTGTTCCTTCTAAAACCCTCCCCACAACCTGATTCCTTTAGTATCGCTTGAACAATTCCCTCCCCCCAAACAGAAGACATGATTTTAACATATCTGCATTTTAATATTCAAATCTTTGTTCTAAAAAGGGAACAAAAGCATTTTTCTCTAAGTAAACACCCAATTATTTAATGAAATGAGCATATTGTTTCTGGTCTCTTAATGCCCATGATGAATCCTAAGACATAACTCATATTGGGTCCACCATATGTCTTGGCAAATATATATCAGTATACCTGGGTAACTAAAAGGATATATGAACTCAGATAATATTACCTCTGTGAATAAAATATGAGAAATTACAGTAATAGTAAAAACATGCTGTGCTTAAATCACAAATGAATGAATCCAGAGAGGATTCAAATATTTTCATGGACTACTGGCAAACATTCTCTGTCTCTGTTTTTTTTTTTTTTTTTTTTTTTATTGCTCTTCTGTCACTAGTTTCAAATTTAAATTAGTATTCATTTATTCTTGTAATAAAAACAATATAAAAAAAGAAAATTAGCAGATAACCCTAAATGTCATTGTAGTCAGTATTCCAGGTTTCTTTTAGGAATAATTTCTTACTCCAAGGCAGATAACATGAAAAAAGGGGACAGCTTTTCATATGTATAGCTTAAAATGAAATAGATTTAACATATAGGTTACAGTTACTCCATGATCCAAGACACTTGATATGCTTAAGAAGGTTACTGGTGGAAGATTCCTCGATTTTCAAAGAACACATTAGCCTCATTTATTGATCTCTCAATTTTTTAGAAAAATATGCATCGAATGTGTGTGTGTATTTACCCCCCAAAAAAACTGAGTAAAATTCAATATTCTTTTGATCAGTAATCAAAACCTTTGCTTTAGATTATTTTTTTGAGAATATAACAACAAAATATTCAAATATGGTAGAGGTTTTATAAATCATCTTCCCCTTTATAGGTGACCTAATTATAGTCCCAGGAATGTGAATTTCTGTATGAAAATTCTACATCTATTTAACTTCAGATATAGGTCAAAATTCAGATTATCTGACTTGCAAGCCAGTATGTCACTATATTACTTTCCTTTTAATGTAACAAGAACCACCAATAGGCAAATGATTTTCCCTGATTATACATGTAATGCTAAAATGTTTGCTGAAGATTATACACATTAGAAGCAAGTAGACAGTTATAGGCATATAAAGAAGAAAGGCTTGCCCATAAAGAAATAGTCCTGGTGAACTTAAAACGTTTATAAAGCCCCCAAATTGTCTAATCAAAACGTTTTTTCATATACATCATCCTTCACATCTTGATTTCTATTTGTTTATTTTTTAGGTCAATACACTTTTTCTCATCTCTCATATTATGTCCATGAAGTCAATTTTATTCAATAATAACTAGAGAATATATTATAATCATGGACAACAAATAGCACCATAATGTTTTTAACAAAACCTTTTTTGAAGCACAGTATACATACAAAAAGTGCAGAAATCATAAGCATGTAGCCTGATTAATTTTCACAAAGCAAACACAGTCATGTAAATAGCACCCTGATCAAGACACTCTCATATTTTTACACCTGTAAACATATCCTATTTATATTTAACTTTGTACATTGAATTGTATTTCAGGATCACATCAGAGTGTTCTTGAAGAGGATTGACAAAGCCCTAAATTGTCTGAATAATCAAGCCTGCATTCAGCTTTTGATTACTAACTATATTATTCAAGAGCTTTCAGTTGAGCCTGAACAAAGGAAAATGGATTAAAACCAGTTATGAACCTGCTTTTTTCACATTTCCACTTCCTCATTGAATAAATAACCATATTAAGCAGTCACAGTCTTATCAAGTTCCTATCTAGAAATATGTATTTAGTGTCTGATTATGTGTTGCTGTGCCAGTTAACTATAATTTTATAGTACACAGTGTACCTCTTGACCTCCTTATTAAGATTTCTGAACTCTGAAGACCTAAAGTAATCAAAATATTGAATATTATCTGAAAGTTATTAATTAGATACTGATTACCTTTTCAGAAGAGTCATCACCAAAATTTTTACTCTGTCTAGCATTTAATTAAATTTATTTCAGTAAGTTCACTTTTCTCTGCCTTCTGAACTACCTTAAATTTGCTATTAATAAGTTGATTAATTCCCTTCCCAGGCTAGAGAAAAGTTCTTCCCCGGACCACTCATCACTTGTATGCATAAAGTAGAAGTTTTGCAATATTAAGACCATCTCCATGATTCAGAAAGTAGTTGTGGATTATGACAATTAATGTCACATGGGGAATGGGAGGAACTACACAGAAGCTACACACATACACCTCTAGAACATTCTGTTTACATAAGAAGCATTACTTAGAGATACAAGAAGTTGATTGGCCTCACAAAGAGGAAATGCCTATTTTATTAGTACTATCACTCTGTTGTGGTGCATTTATCTATTTACTCATTTATCACATATGTGTCTGGATTATAGTAGGGGTTTAATTAAGGCTTATTAAATAAATACTATGGTAAAAATCCATCTCACTAACATGCTGCTTTACAGAGAAAGCTGAGCCTTGCTTACTTACTCTTTACCTCTATGATAACACCATATAAAAGTACCAAATTACCCATGGCTTTCTTTTATTTTTTTAAGATTTTATTTATTCATTTGACACAGAGAGAGAGAGAGAGTGCACAAGCAGGGGGATAGGCAGGCCAAGGGAAGAGGGAGAAGCAGGCTGCCTGCTGAGCAGAGAACTGAACATGAGGCTCCATCCCAGGACCCTGAGATCATGACCTGAGCCAAAGGCAGATATTTGAAATGACTGAGCCACCCAGGTGCCTCACACCCATGGCTTTCTTGATCAGCATGTTGAACGACACTGCAAACAGAACACAACTGTATTTCTCCCAGGCTTTTATTCTATCCTATGCAGTATCATTTTGATTATTTTATTTTCCCATGACAAAACCTCAAAGATGGAGGCTAGGTGGATTTGAAGTATCCAATGTAAACTTCACAGTGACTGAGTGTGGCAGTTCATGTGCTTCCCAGGCTTAGGACTTTGTAGATATGGAAACATTTCCCTCGAGAACTCATTGCTCCCTTTAACTCAAAAACCGAAACTCTTTTCTAATACTGTTCTTATGCCCATGAAGCATTGTGAATATCTACATCAATTTTAATAGTTATTTCAATTAAGCAAAAGAAGAAAAAATAGAAATATTTAGACACAACTACATATGTTTTTCGAAGTCAGGGATCATATCCTGCCTATACTCAACAAGTCTGTGTTTAATGCGGTGTCTTCTTTTTCTAACAGACTTGTTCAGTGCTCAAGTTATCTGAAAGGACTCCCTTATCTGAATCAATTCCTCCTTCCATAGACCTGATCTCAGTTCTTTTCTACTTGATGCTAGTGTGACTTGTGTGTCTATCCCCTTTCACTAGATATAAAGCTGTGTGGTGGTAGAGATTTCAGCTGATTCATGGTCCTCCGTGAAGCTCATCTATAAGCAACAGGTGTTCCCTCAATCAATACTGGACTGCATTTACATTTTCACCCTTATACTTTTATTCAGGTCAGGTGGGCAGGTACATAGTCTCCACTGAAAACTACGAATTTATGGTAAGAATGGCTCCAGAGGAAATGAGAGTTACAGAAAATAATATTTTATTTCCAGGACCACATGGATGATGTGAAATAATATTATAAATTATCAAATGGGTCTAATTTTGACACTGAAATGGTAAGACACTATTAAGATTAGTGTTTTAATTTATCATATTAAGTAATTGGAATGGCATTTTAAATGCTCGAGACTGAAAACTATGTATTGGCCTCAGTATTGCATCAGGGAATGGTCTAAAGATAGGAGTAAAAGATCATCATACCTGATCCACAAAATTCAAACCTTAACTCACAATGGTAAGCGATGTTAGCGGTCAATGCCAAGAATGAAACAGAGTGATTGTTATGACATACAGCACCTGTGTCACATGTATATCCTTCCAGGGAAGACAAGTGAATGACGTAGAATAAGAACTAGCAAGAAGTAGGGCGCCTGGGTGGCTCAGTCAGTTAAGCGACTGCCTTTGGCTCAGGTCATGATCCCGGAGTCCCGGGATCGAGTCCCGCATCGGGCTCCCGGCTCGGCGGGGAGCCTGCTTCTCCCTCTGACCCTATCCCCTCTCATGCTGTTTCTCTCTCTCTCTCTCTCTCTCTCAAATAAATAAATAAAATCTTAAAAAAAAAAAAAACTAGCAACAAGTCCCTGTGAAAATAATCTATTACTACCACCAAGATAAAGGCAGGTCACTATCTAAAGCAGCATATCCAGTTATAAATTAAAATTGACATTATTTTGTATGGAATGCCCAGCGAATGTCCAGGAACTATTATAAGTAAATGAAAGGTTGGGAAGCTCTAAGGCATTGGAACTTAATCTCCTACACCATAATTTCCAAGACTTTTTCTTCTTTACTATTTCCAACGCGACTTTACAGTTTTATCTTTTGTTGCCAAAAGGTATGTTTCTGCCTTGTTAGGAAAAAAAAAATGGTATATTAAGCCCATTTGTTAAATGACTTTCATTTTAAAACTAATGATATGCCATTTTCAGAAAAATTATAATAACAAATCATCATAAAGTTAGAGTTTGGGAGGTATCAAATCAGATATTAATTCTGTTGCTTTCTTGATAAAATAATTCCGCATAGGCTGTAAAAAAAAGCAAATCAAAGTTACAAGATATTTATAGTGCATAAAATGTTTTATAAGTGTAGTATAAAACAGCACAGTGTACTGAAAAATATCACAATTCTTTCAAAACTTCTTTCCAATTCTGAATATTATGGGGATCTGCACTGTCTTGTTCCTCACATTCTGTTACTACTTCATAAAGGGGATATATTTAAAGAAAGAAATATAGAACTTTAAATGAGAATGCAAACTACAACTTTTTCCACATATCACAAAAAAAATGTAATTGAAAAGGAATACATTGATTTACCATTGTACCATTTTGGAGGACTTATTTGCCTGAAGGGTTGCCTTGCATTGGGTAAGCCGAATGTCCTCAAGTCACTTCTCCATTGCCTCCAGACCTATAAAAGGAGTTATATCCCACTTTGATAGAAAGCAGGATCTCAAAGTGTAAATTTAGAAGAGAAAGCTGAACAACTGAGCAACTGCAAACTTTTGCTAATTTATATTGGCAAAAATATGGAGAAAATATATGGGAATATATTCTGAGGATACCAGACCGGAAGTATAGAATCATTTCCAATCAGGCTGAATATATCAGTAACAATGTATTTACCAGAGATGGGCTTATGTTCTAGCTCAAACAACCGGTATTGGTTGTAATTTGGTTACTTGCTTAATTACTGAATCTCAAAGTTGTCCTGTGCTAAATAAAAATGAACAGGAAGTTGTTTTAGGATACTAGGAAAATAGGATGGTTGGAGAGTATTTAGCATTGTTATTCACTGAACTACCACAAACAACCTCTTACCAGTCTCCTGACAATATCTGACATGAGCAACATCCATTTCGACCTTTATCTTTAATTGACCTTTTGTTACTTTTGAGGCCTTATTTTTTTGGGGGAAACATTTTCACTGTAATTTCCAGGATGGAATGGGTTGAACAATATATATAAGAGGTAAAGATAACAAATAAAGACAATTTTCAAGAAGTCTGGCTGTGAATGAGGTTGTGAACAATGGGTAGCAGGGAGCTATATGTTTGTGTTCCATACAAATCTTCACATTCTATATTATTAAAATATAGATAAAAAATAGCATTTGACATTTAGAACATGCTCAATAATTTCAGATTAACTGAATGAATAAATTTAATAGAAGTAGTGCTTCTTACTGTCATAAGGAGACATAATCATTAAACACAATCTGACCCTTCATATTAGGCTTAGATAATGGATTTAAAAAAAAAAAAAAGTACAAATGACATAATATCTTCCAATCTCCTAGTGTCCACTCTAATCCTGGGGTTTGGTTAATTTTATACAGGGAGCTCATTTGTATTAGTGTAACAATCTATCTTGGAAGTCATCTCTACAAAAAAGAAATAGATTCTTATCTGGAAAATTCCTCTAATTGTGAAAATTAGGTACCTCTTCTTTGATAAAAGATGAAGATGTTCCCTTAAATAAACAAACAAACAAAAGAGCAATTTCATTTCAACAATGCAAAAGTCATGAAGTCTTTTCAAATTCAAGGCGAAATGTGAAAATATATGAAATATAATTCCTGGGGCACCTGGGTGGCTCAGTCATTAAGCGTCTGCCTTCAGCTCAGGTCGTGACCCCAGGGTCCTGGGATCGAGCCCCACTTCGGGCTCCCTGCCCCAACGGAAGCCTGCTTCTCCTTCTCTCACTCCCCCCTACTTGCATTCTCTCTCACTGTCTCTCTTTCTGTCAAATAAATAAATAAAATCTAAAAAAAAGAAAAAAGAAATATAATTCCTTCTCCATCCATGAATTACATTTATTTGAATTCATTATGAATTTCTTGACATAGGTAACATTAAAAACCTAAAGCTAAACTTCACAAGGCAATAACTTGACAACAACACTTCATTGTTGGAGAGTTTAAATTTATACCATTTTTGGCTGGTATTAGTTGCAATAGTTAAAATTCAATTTGTAATATTTAGGCATCAATTTGTTTTCAAAAGCTAAGATGCAAAGTCAAGAGGCTTGGAAGTGGGAATGAATTCATAATGAGTAGTTTTATTCCCATCTGGAAATGGCATAAATAAAAATGAATAAATCAAATGGCCTTTCTTATTTGCATATTTAAAGACTAACAAGAAACAGACTGTTGTAAATTATTTCCATTTTAATAAATTGTATAACCTGAGAAGTTTGCATTTCAGAGCCCTCCATTTTATAAGATCACATCATGAGACTTATTCAGACATTATGTTACTTACTTTTGAGTAAAGACACAATTTGGGAACTCAGTTATAGGTCAAATGAGCACTAGTGGTACCTTTAAGTATATACTTACAAATAGCCATGTTCACGTATCTTTCAAATAACCACATTCATGTTATTTGGTAGGTGCACATGAAAAATAATGCTAATAATCATTTGCACACGCAATTGCTTTTTATGCCAAAGCTCCTTCCGAGAAAGTGGAATATGACATTTATAATGTTGTTAGCTTATTAGATTGAGCAGAAATAACCATTTTTAATGTGTATATGATACTAAAACAACTGTGGATAAAAACTAAACAAGTTCAGTCTTCGAAAATATGAGGGCAAAATAATGGATTTTACTAGATTTATTGGTGATAGTTCTTGGAAACTGACCTAACTAGTGAGTCAATATAGTCAATACAGCTATTCTGACAGTTTTATATGCAAAAAGCAGTATACGCCACAATGTAAAACAATATATAAAGAAAATATAAAGATTACCGAGATGTTGCAAAACACACAAAAGAAATCTACTTTTTTTTAAGGATTTTTTATTCATTTATTTGAGAGAGAGAGAGTGCAAAAGCAGGGAGGAGCAGAGGGAGAAGCAGACTCAGGGCTGAGCTCAGAGCCCAAAGTGGGGCTTGATCTTGGGACCCTGAGATCATGACCTGAGCTGAAACCAAGAGTCAGACGCTTACCCAACAGCACCACTCAGGTGCCCCCCAAAATCTACTTTTAAAGTAGCTTGTATTAACCAAATAAAAACTCTAACTTTCTTACAAGCCTCCAAGCTAGATGCATGTTGAAAATATTTTATGGAAAATGTCAGAAATTACAAGTTCAACACTGACGAGATATTTCTACTTTCTCAAACTGTGTTGGAATTATTACAAAGACAGAAGAGAAGCTCGAGGATGAAACAGAGGAAAGTGAAACCTATAAATGCCAAGGAAAAATAGATGGACCATGAATTGTGAGGTATTTCTCTAAGAAAGAATTGACCGTAAGATTAGTTTATGGAGAAGCCATAGTGAAGAAACCATTACCAAAGCAGACACTCCAGTGGGTTTCTTCAGAGGTGAGAGTTTTTCTTCCCATTGGGAAAAGCTTCAAACTCAGAGGGAAGAAGCATAGGAAGCATGATTGAACCATGGGAAATCATCAAAATTAAATTAAAGACTTTCTATGGAAGGGTGGGTGGTTGTCCCTGAATAAGCTTCAGATATCTATAAAAGACAAAGCAAAACAAACAAAAAATACAAGCTAATTAAATAACATGTTAGCCTGGAGTGAAAGACATACTTGGATTGCTTGCCTGCTCCTATCCAGGGAACCTAAAGGACATTCTAACTCTTACTGCACTAGGATGCTTGCCTGCCATGTAATTTATAAGTATACCTTAGTGAGAGATGCATCCTCAACTCCAAATCCATGACCTCTCTTTATTATAATTAACTTAGAAAACTCTAGCCATCAATGAACTCAAAAGGTACTTTAGACAACCACAATATTTTTAAAAAACTGGTGTTTAAAGTTTTTGCAGAATCTTGAAGATCTAAGTATCTCCTTCTACATTTTAAATACATACCTACACACTGAGGGTTCTAGATGGGAGGGGAGTGGGGGGATGGGTTAGCCTGGTGATGGGTATTAAAGAGGGCACATATTGAATGGAGCACTGGGTGTTTGGAGCACTGGGTGTTATAAGCAAACAATGAATCATGGAACACTACATCAAAAACTAATGATGTAATGCATGGTGATTAATATAACATAATAAATAAAAAAAGCAAAAAAAAAAACAAACCCAAAACAAAAACAAAAACAATACATACCTAAAATAGTTGTATAAATTACAAAGATCATCATTTCAGATATAAATTTGATGTTTTTAAATAAAATAGTTATATCATTATTTTATTGGTTGAACACATAAATCATGTATCAATCATCTATTTAAAAATACATTAAGAACTTTTGCTTTTATCATTAGAATGCTAGTTTATCTTCTTGACAATGTATTTCCATTCCACTTTCCCTGAATAATTTTATACAGTGTGATATATTATCATGCTTAGTCTTTTGATAACTCTATCATGTCTCTGTAACAATAACAGCAAATGTGTGTGTGTATGTGTGTGTACACATATGTGCATATGTATATAGTGAAATCTGTTCATTTTAATTTCTCCTAGCAATAAGGCTAAATATTTTTTTAAATCTTTTGGATTGAGTTATCTTTTAATATCTATAGCACTTAATCAGAAAAAAAAAAAAAACAACTAAGTATTTAGTTTGGCATGGAGGCTTTCATATCCTTGGACAATTTACCATAGTAAATTGCAGGATGGTGGTAGATATAACTTTATTTTTTAAAGGGAAGAAAAGACTTTTAAAAGAAAGGAGGTGTAGATGCCCCTTTTAGGCAAACAGACTTGAACAATGGAATGTAGAAAGGAATCACAGCATCCCCTGGCTGAATACAGACATGCCCATCAGGGGACCCACCTCAAAATATGCATAGGCCCTAACTAACCAATGGGCTACTTACAACTAAACACATTTTACCCAAAAAAGGGAAAATTCCATACGTAGCCATACCTCTGCACCTTCCCTCCTTAAAAACAGCCCCCTCCCACTACCTAGTTGCAGACAGCTTCTCTTCAGCTATCCTGCCCACCACTCCCTTGTGGTGTATTCCACACCCACTTCCTTGAGGCAGACAGCCGCTCCCTTGCTGAGTATTCAATAAACTTCTATCTATTTTATTCTGCCACAGGAGGGACAGGATAATGTCAGCACTCAGTGCAGGTTGATTCTCAATCAGATCAATTCTGGAGAAACATATATGCCAGTTAACCAGAATGTTTTCCACAATTGTATACCTCATGGAATGTTCCCATGCACTCACAGTGCAAAAGAGGGAAGTTTAAGGACCACTAGTTTAATCAAAATTATTATAGGCATTTTTTTTATAATCAATGTGTCTATATATATATACACACACCCACACAGTTGGTTATATGTGTATATGTATATACACATGTGTCTATATACCCAACAGTTTTAGTATTATGTATCAACCTAGAGAGATTCTTAAAAATTCATGTCAAGAATTCTAGCAACATTGTATTCAAGAATGAAAGCTTGTAAGTAAAGGGTTGAGTGAGTTACATTTATATAGAATACCTTGCACTTGCAACAAACAGTAAAACCAACGTGGTAAATAGTAATAATTATAAAGTTAACCTTAATTGAGCAATTATTAGTTAACTGGAAATACACAGCATTCTGCATGTGTAGTACCAGTTAATCCTCACAACAGCTGAATGAGAAAGTTGCTAAAGAATCTCCATTTATGGGCGCCTGGGTGGCTCAGTTGGTTAAGCGACTGCTTTCAGCTCAGGTCATGATCCTGGAGTCCCTGGATCGAGTCCCGCATCGGGCTCCCTGCTCGGCAGGGAGCCTGCTTCTCCCTCTGACCCTCCCCCTCTCATGTGCTCTCTCTCTCTCTCATTCTCTCTGTCTCAAATAAATAAATAAAATCTTAAAAAAAAAAAAAAAAAGAATCTCCATTTATAGGTATTTCAATTTATAATGGTATCACTTTCTGTAGCTCAAATAGTCTGTTAAATAAAGGAGTCAGGATTTGAAACCAACAGAGCCATTCACTAGACTTCAAAGGCATTGAAAGATATAGTTGATAAACTATTAATGAGGAAAAAAATAAACTTACAAAACAATTAATATAGTATGAATTCACACTCATGAAGCAAAATTAAGGAGAGTGGCAGGTATATGTATACCTATTATGGCTAATGTGATAAGGAACTAAATGTTAAATTTCCTTTACTTTTAATTACATTAAATTTAAATTTAAATGGGTACATGTGGCTAGTGGCTACCATACTACACAATACAGACCTAAAGAATCACGACAACTCAATTTTATGTAATAAATCAATTCAAGTTGTGTTCAGAAAAAATCATGACCTGAAATGCATACACTACTAAGTAAGAAAAAGTGAAAGTAAATGAATCAAGTATTATATTTAATTCAGTGCCAGGAAAAACAAAACAGCAATAACATTAGTTTATGGAAAACATTAATTAAAAAAATCAAAAGTTGATAAAGTGGAAAATCCAATAATATTAGAATGAAAAAATAAAGCTAAGATTCATTTATCTGATTAAAGAAAAAAAGCAGTAAAAAGAAAAAGGAACTAGGAAATCTATCCATGAAAAACAGAAAAACCACAAGAATTACTAATAAGAATAAAAATAATATTAATGCAGGATATTATCAAAGAAGTATAAGAGTATTCTATCTAACTCTGGGCAAATACATTAAGAATACTAGGTGAAATCATTGATTTCCTAGGAAAATACAAATTATTATTTTTGACACATAGACATTTAACAAATCTAAATATATCATAGACCTTAGAAGAAACTGAGAAATTGTCAAAAAACGTTCTCCCTTCTCTTACCCTCTTCCATGCTTATATAAAAGAAATAGGCTCAGATTTCACAGAGAAATTAAACTATCAATGAAATAGAAGTTCACTGTTAAACAATTTAAGAAAATAGTAAAATCTTCTAAATACATCTTATAAAAAATATATGTAATAATTTAGGAGATAAATTGATCTATTCAAATAAAATCATCCTAATTTTCTATTTGTGTTATCAATATCATGACAGTTAATACTCAAATTGTTTATATTATACATAGGAATTTGATTACTTCTGCATATTTCTCTAATGCAGAGATCCTTTTAGTTGATTTATTCTTTTGTCTTAAATGATAACAATTTATAAAAATATTTATTCCTCTTGGAAACTGTGGTGAAAATAGTCAAGCCTGCAGAAGAAATAAAATCATATCATATTTCAGTGGAACAGGAAATAACCAGTTCACACTGGAAAGTAGTTTGTAAGCAAAGGCTCCATTCTTTGACACTACAGGAGAGTCTGTATATCACATTCAACCTCAGCCCCGCGCAGGGCCTGGGGTCTATGGAGCATTCCTTTTATATAATTGGAGAAGCAACTTACTGTATCATGCATGTCAGTGAAGTGTTACAAGTAGCAATAGAAACTATTTCCTGGTTAAATTAAGAGAGGAAAATATAGGGCGCCTGGGTGGCTCAGTTGGTTAAGCGACTGCCTTTGGCTCAGGTCATGATCCTGGAGTCCCGGGATCGAGTCCCGCATCGGGCTCCTGGCTCAGCAGGGAGTCTGCTTCTCCCTCTCCCTCTCCCTCTCCCCCTGCTCATGTTCTCTCTCTATCTCTGTGTCTCAAATGAATAAATAAAATCTTAAAAAAAAAGTGCAGTTACCCTTCTGTCTCCTAACTTCATGTCACTGGTGCTCTGGCTTCATCCTAGAACAAAACAGGACAACCTCTAAACCCTTCCTGGGGACCCCTTGCTGCCACCATTCACCATGGCTTTTTCCTTTCCTTCACAGTTAAGACTCCTAAAAGGTTAGGAAATAAGTAATTTAGAAAAAGTTCATTCCAGAGGAGTTAGAAATTAATGGATAGGGCGCCTGGGTGGCTCAGTTGGTTAAGTGACTGCCTTCGGCTCAGGTCATGATCCTGGAGTCCTGGGATCGAGTCCCATATTGGGCTCCTTGCTTAGCGGGGGGTCTGCTTCTCCCTCTGACCCTCCCCCCTCTCATGTGCTGTCTCATTCTCTCTCTCTCAAATAAATAAATAAAATCTTAAAAAAAAAAAAGAGAGGAAAATATAGTTGGCTGTGTAGCTTTCTGGAAAATTTTGTGGTTAGCAGGCTAGTTTTGAAATCAGCTTGGTTAGCAAGTTGAAATATTTGTATTTTTTTAATAATCACAGGGAAATATAATATTTGAAATGTTTTTACAAATAGTAATGCCAGCTAAAATGACAGTTCCCCACAGTAATGGTGATAAGATCCTGTTCCTTTAGAATTCTTATTTTAAAAAGAATATCCTGCATTTCTCCATGAAGTAAATAGGAACTACAGAAATAGAAAACAGATAATTTATTGAAAAATATTTTATTCCTTTTTTATTTTATTTATTTTTAAAGATTTTTATTTATTTATTTGAGAGCGAGTGGGAGAGAGAGCAAAAGAGGGGAGAAGATCAGAGGGAGAAGCAGACTCCCCGCTAAGCGGGGAGCCCGATATGGAACTCAATCCTGGGACTTCGGGATCATGACCTGAGCTGAAGGCAGATGCTTAACCAACTGAGCCACGCAGGCGCCCATTCCTATTTTAAATATGTTATTGAGAAAAACTTATGGATTTTATAAAATGCATTTCTAACATTTATTGAAATTATGTATGTATATGTATAAATGTTTCATTTGTATTAACTGTATATTTATAATATTATTTTTTTTAGACATGGAGTTTAAGGTATCAGTAGACTTATTTACATTAAATAAATGCTTGAATACCCAGATTATTATTTAATGAACCTCTAAGACTGATGGACCAATCATTTAGGCCATCCTTAAACAGACACCACATTGGTTAAGATTGGTTTCTGTGGGGCACCTGAGTGGCTCGGTCAGTTAAGCATCTGACTCTTGATTTCAGCTCAGGTCCTTGGATCTAGCCCCGTGTTGGGCTCTGTGCTGGGTGGAGAATCAGCTGGGAGATTCTCTCTCTCTCCCTCTCCCGCTGCTCCTCCTCCCTCCTGTTCCCACACACTCATGTGCTCTCTCTCTAAAAATTGAATAAATAAATCTTAAAAAAAAAAAAGTGGTTTCTGGTTTCATATTTCCTAGATTGATATTGAGTCCTTCTCTTACTAGCCATATAAATTTAATCAAGTTGCTTATCCTCATAACTCCCACTATTAAATTGGATACAATAATATCCCACCTGTTTGTTGTAAAGATTTAAAATGAAATATGTATAAAACACTTAAAAAGAAGCCTCTCAAAATTACATTTATTTTCATAAATTATAAGTGTGCTCTTATACTATCAATGTAGGTAGCCAGGGTTATGTTTTTGATCTGTAACAGCTTGAACCTTCTTTCTGTTGAATCTTATTGGTATATGAAATAAATTTGAATCCAAATTTGTAGAGGTTAATTTTCGTGAGAGATCAAGGCATACACCTTTGGTTCAAAGAGAGTGAGGTAAGTTAGGTGGAGCAGATAGCAGTGACTTCCTGCTTAGCCCTTAAGAATACTGAGGTAAGGGAGGTACAGCAATTCATTAAGTGATAATAGGGATGCCTGGGTGGCTCAGTTGGTTAAGCATCTGCCTTCAGCTCAGGACATGATCCCAGCGTCCGGAGATCGAGTCCCACATTGGGCTCCTTGCTCAGCCGGAAGCCTGCTTCTCCCTCTGCCTGCCACTCCCCCTGCTGGTGCTCTCTCTCTTTCTCTCTGACAAATAAATAAAATCTTTAAAAAAAGTAATAATAAAAAGGACTTCACAGCAAGGGAGCCAATGATTCAGTAGGTTCCCCTTTGATGAAAGATAGTATCTTCAAAATGCACATGTGCACATCACATGTGCTCACACATACATGTATGCAAGCACAGACATGTGTACTCATGCTTACATGCCAAGACTGCATTGCAAACACTGACTTTCACAAGCAAAATTTGATCGCCCCAACAGTAGTGGCATGTTCAGTGGGGTTAAAGACTGCAAATCCATTTGTTGAAACCCCAACCCGCAGAAAGATGGGATTAGGAGATGGGGGGTTATTGGGAGGTAATTAAATCATTGAAAGTGGATCCCCCAGGATGGAATTAGTATCCTTAGAAGGGGAAAAACCTTAGCCCTCTCTCTCTCCACCATGCAAGGGTATAACAGGAAGACAGCTGTCCAGATACCAGGAAGTGCCTCCACCAGAACTCAACCATGCTGGCCCCCTGATTTTGGACTTTCAGCCTTTAGAAATGTGAGAGAATAAATTTTTCTTGCTTAAACCACCCAGCCTATGATAATTTCTTATAGTAGTCCAAGCTGACTAAGATAAGGTGGCAGAGTTTTTTTTCTGATTTTGGCCAGAATAAACAGAAGAAAAAAAAAAAAAAAAACAAGAGAGCATGAGTAAAGGCAAAAAGAAAAATTAGCCTAAACATTTAGCCAGATAATTATAGAATTCCTGGAAGGAACTGACAGAAGAGGGAATTTGCACAATCAAAACCATAGGTGTACTTTCTTGTCATAGTGATTTTTAGCTTACTTTTATTCATGAAAGTTCAGTTGGCTGAGGAAAAATGAATTATATTTGCACTTATAAGATGTAGATCGGTGTATAAATGTACTTGTCTGCTCATCCTGAACTGAACTAATTCTTCACTTGCATGGTGCTCCTGACAGCAAGTACAGGACAGCTTGGACGTTAAAGATTTAGCCAGTAAAATGGGACGCCTGGGTGGCTCTGTCGGTTAAGCGTCTGCTTTCAGCTCAGGTCATGATCCCAGGGTCCTAGGATCGAGCCCCGCTTAGGGCTCCCTGCTCGGCGGGAAGCCTGCTTCTCCTTCTCCCATCTCCCTGCTTGTGTTTCCTCTCTTACTGTGTCTCTCTCTGTCAAATAAATAAATAAAATCTTTAAAAAAGAAAAAAAAAATTACTCGATAATTAATTTTTACTTGGTCTATCATTCAGGGACCAAGTACTGCCTATATTTTTGCCTGACTTTGATTTGGTTTGTCCCAAAGCACAATTCTATTGCCACATGGAGTAACGTCTCTAGAGTCTTTCATTCGAAACAGATAGTGGAGCAGGTGAAACCCATCATTCTCCACAGGCATGATAGATCAGAATGCTTGAGGAGTTCTCTGTAACTTTGCTTTAAAAAAGTTGTTCAGATGCTCACTGTGACCTACTGTTTTAATCACAGACTATATCCAAAAACATTGAATTGAGTGTCTCCTGAATTTCTATGTAAGGAGAAAAATATACATGTACTTGCATACGTACCTACCCACACATATTATATTGGGATTAAATTTAGTCTTTGCTAGTATTTTCCAATAGTACTTCAAAAAGATACTTCACTATTGTAGGCATTTAGTAGACGATTATAGAGTGTTTAACATGCAAAACACCAGGGAAGGCACACACCATGACCCCACAAAACCCACCTTACATTCTTGAATGATTACGACTGTAAAAATCCTAGTACCATTTTTTATTTTACAAAATAGAGAACATGAGGAAGAAACCTTCCGCTTTCAACACAGAGGTAATAAAATATAAAATAATCAATGGATTTGCCCCAGAGCTGAAAATATGAATCACCTGGCCCACTATCATTTTTCCTATTACAGAACACAAAATAATTTTCTTGGTTAAAGGCAGTTGTTACCCTATCACCTGCTCAAATCAATATCAACTGTATGGTTGAGACTCCTCTGGCTAAAATTATATATCAAAGATGCTCAAAGCAAGGGAAAATCATTTTTATTATGTTTCCTTGACTTCTCTACTTTCTTTTACTTTATAAATAACAGCCAAGACATTGGGATTTTCTTCAAAGCTTCAGCACTGAGACACTTGTTAAGTGCAGTTTATAATCTCATATCATTCTTCAAAAATATTGGCTTTTAAAATAAGATCAACATTTCTGCACAACTTAGTCACCCATTCTGAGATAAAAATCAAAGGAAAATATAAAAATTTAAGTAAATTTTTCTTGGTTAGTGATATAAAATTTTAGCAAAGTTATCAAGAAGTTATTCCTGGTTAATTTACTTGAAAATTATTTGATCAATAATAAGTATGGTGTCTATGGAGTTACATTTATATTTCTGATTTATAAATATTTTTAAAATGCAAAAGCGATCATCACTTTTCCAAAATAGGTATTTCTCATTTTTTTAAATTTTAAATTGACAGAGTGACACGAAGTATTGTTATATCATTCCCTCAAGACTACAAAAGAAAAGAGCAAAAAACTAAAAGATAAACACAGATTTGCATCTATTATTCATAAGTAGGGACCACTAAGAACACGTGTGGATGATATTGATGACGTGAAATAAATAGGGACAAAAGAAATCTTACTGGCTAGTTTGCTAAACTCTTTTTCCAGAATTTTCAAATGCAGGGAATACTGTCAGGGACATGCATATACCCATTCTTTTATTTCATTTAAATTTTTATTTCCATTTATTTCTACATTTCCATTAATGGATTAATACTCCAATTTTATTATTTTTCTAATCTTCAAGAAACAAATAATTTTCTTGGAATTTACCTAAAGTATCTCACACGGGTAAAAAGAATGAAGGCTTTCAGCTCATTTTAACCCCACTTTGGGTATTACTGGATTCAGTTTGCTAAAATTTTGTTTAGATTTTTGAAATAACATTCATTAGAGAAATTGATCTATAGTTTTTCTTTTAATGCCCTTGATAGGTTTTTTTTTTTTTAAAGATTTTATTTATTTATTTGAGAGAGAGAATGAGATAGAGAGCATGAGAGGGGGGAGGGTCAGAGAGAGAGGCAGACTCCCTGCCGAGCAGGGAGCCCGACGCAGGACTCGATCCTGGGACTCCAGGATCATGACCTGAGCCTAAGGCAGTCGCTTAACCAACTGAGCCACCCAGGCGCCCCGATAGGTTTTGATATAAGGATTATTCTCATTTAATAAAAAAGGAACTAAGAATTATTTTATCTTTAAAATAGAAGATTTTGTATTTAAATGTTTGGAAGAGTTTGCTCATGAAATCATCTAAATCTGGAGATTTTTCTGGTATTTTTAAAATAATAGATTAATGTACTGAACAGAACAAGTGCTATTGAGATTTGCCTATTTCTCTTTTCAGTTTTGGTAGGTTATATTTTTTTCTAAAAATGTGGGCATCTAAATTTTCAGATTAATATGCCTTATTTATTTATTTATTATTTGTTTTCACAAATAAGAATTATTATTTGTCACCATTAAATGTCTGAATTTTATTTATTGTTTATATATTTTTAAATATTTTATTTATTTATTTGACAGAGACAGAGACAGCGAGAGAGGGAACACAAGCAAGGGCAGAGGGAGAGAGAGAAGCAGGCTTCTCGCGAGCAGGGAGCCTGATGCAGGGCTTGATCCCCGATCCTGGGGATCATGACCATCATGACCCAAGCAGAAGGCAGACGCTTAACGACTGAGCCACCCAGTTTTCTTTATCATTAAAATGAATATTCCAAACACAATATGCAATTAAGTGAGTTGATACATGTAAAGTTCTTAAAATAAGCCTGACACATATTTAGATTCTTAATATATATTTGGTATCATTATTATATCCTTATTTTTGTTTTCATCCAAGCAGTTGTAAAAATCACAATGTACATCCATTTCTAATATTGTGGTCACTCTCAACATGTGGTTTTCAAACTTTCATGTATGTATGAATCATCTAGGGTGATTTCTAAATATTTCATTCAATATTTTACTTTTCTTTTAATTTTAATATTTTTATTTAATAATTCTGGGTAGGATTCAAAAATTACATTCCCAGTAATTACTCCAATTGTTCTCATGTAGGTGGCTTACAGAGCACTTTTTAAAATCCCTGCTGACCAAGATTCTCTCCTTGACCAAACTGTAGTCAGATTTTTCTTGACTATGCCTCCATCTTGGCCTATAAAGACTTGAACAAACACTACTATAGTTTCTAACAATTCCAGGCAGTACCCGTAGGATGTCTCTAGTCCCTCTTAAAGTGCCTGCTTGAGAAAACTCATGGCTGCCAAAAGAATTTACTGTCTGTTGAAGCCAATGCCTGAAGATAGGGCCCCTGTTTCCCAGTCTTTGTGTGAAGGAAGAAGCTAACCTTTGGTAAGTGCCAGTTAGCAAACCCAGATGGGTTTCACTTGGACCACCTCTACCCGATTCTGCCTTTTCGTGATTTTTCACTTCCCTGACTGTTTAAGCCCCAGACATTTCTCCTCCCTACTCTACTCTCTTTTCAAAGGTCTGATCACCTCTGAACATATCAGAATGGAGCTCAGCCCTTTCCCCTACAGTCAGTAGTTACTGAATATAATCTGTTCTCACTCCTTGAAATTAATGTCTGGTTGTGTTTATCTTGGACACTGCCCCACAATTAGCATTACTTTAATGTAATTTTGAAATAAATCTCATGATGCAAGATTCTCAAATTTTATCCAACTTTTTTTTTTTTCTTTTTGTCCTACTACTAGGTAACGATTTGTTTTATAAACCTCCCTGGTGATTGTTATTGAACAAAAAATTTAGACCCATAGATCTAACTATGGCCTTGCTCTTTTTAACCATTAATGTAAAGGGTTTAATTTTGAACTCTCATTTTTGTTCAGTTTATCTATAAGTTTATCCTCATGCCAGGGCCACGCTGCCTTGACTAGTATAGATTTATAGCAAGTTTTGAAATTGGAAAGTGTTTAAGTGCTTGATCTTATTCTCCTGTCAAGAAGTTTTGGCTACTCTGCCTCATTTGCCTTTCTCTGTAAACTTGAACTTGTCAATTTCTACAAACAAAAAGGCTTGGCGGGTGGGTCAATTTCATACATGAAATTGACTTAATTAAATCTATAGACCAATCATGGTGAATTGTCATTTTAATACATTTAATCTTCTGATTCATGAATATGGAATGTCTCTCCATTTTTAATCTTCCTTCTCACAGCAGCATTTTGAAATTTTCAGTACACAGTCTTGTACTGCTTTTGTTAATGTTACTTCTGAGTATTTTATTCTTTTTTTTTTCATGCAACTGTGAATGGAATTGTTTTTTTCTAATTTCATTTGCAAATGTTCACTACTAGTATAGAAATATAATTAATGTTTCTATATTGATGTTAAATCCTGTGATCTTGATCCTGACCTTATTTGAAAGGTTTGCTACTTTTTGTGACTTATTTGAATTTTCTACATACAGAATCAAGTCATCTGCAAATAAAACAATCTTCTTTCTTTCCAATTTGGATACCTTTTATTTCTTTATCATTTTCTTCTGCTGTTTTTCTGTCTAATTCACTGCCTATACCTTCAATGCATGCAATGTTGAATAAGAGTGGAGAGAGCAGGCATCCTTGCCTTTTCCTGATCTTAAGGGGTAAGCGTTTGGTGTTTCACCATCTTAGTAAACTTTTCACTTTAGTGGCGAAACATCAAATGTTTTCCCCTAAAATCATTTAAAAAAAAAGCTATAGCTATAGGACTTTTGTAGATACTCTTTATCTGTTTCAGGAAGTTCTATTCTTAATCTGTTAGAAGTTATCATCAGTGGATATAAGATTTTTCGAAACTTATTTGTGCATTTATTAATATGACCATGAGGTTTTGTTACTTTATTAATATGGTGCCTTACATTAATTGATTTTCAGATATTACACCAACCTTTCATTCCTGAGATAAACCTCATTTGGGCATGGTGTACATATAATCATTTTCCTACATGGCTGGATTTATTTGCTAATATTTTCTTGAGGATTTTTGCAGCCATATTCATGAAATCTATTGGCTAGTATTTTTTTTTTTTTTCCCTACTGATGTCTTTTTTCCCTCTACTGATAGGATTAGGATAGCACTTGCCTCACAAAATGAATTAGGAAGTGTTCCCTCCCCCTTTATTTCTGAAAGAAATTTTTCCATTTCTGTTGCTTCTTCCCTTTTCTGGAGGAGTTCACAAAGCGTTGTTATTACTTGCTCCTCTTAATAACCAATTAAATTCCCAGGGTAGCCATGGGAGGTTGGTCTTTACTTAGTGAGAAGATTTTTAATCGTTGATTTAATTTCTTCATTTGTTATACATCTATTCATATACTCTATTTTTTGTTGTTGTTCTTATTGTTGTTCAGATTTAGTAATTTTTATCTTTTTAGGAATTTTTCCATTTTAACCACATTGTGCAGTTCGTTGGCAAAATATTATTCATAATATTCCCTTGTGATTTTTTTTAATTTCTGTAAAATCAGTAGTGCTAGCCTCCCTTTTATTCCTGTTTTGGTAATTTGTTTCTACTCTTATTTTCTTGCCAACTCTAAGTAAATATTTGACATGTTTGTTGATTTTTTCAAGAAAATTTTGGGGATTCGCTTTTGTAGTATTTTTTTTTTGTATTTGATACCATTTCTTTCTCTTTTTTTTTTAGATTTATTTATTTGAGAGAGAGAAAGAGTGCACACCTGTGTGTGAGGGGGAGGGGAAGACGGAGAGAGAAAATCTCAAGCAGACACCCCACTGAGCACAGAGTCTAACTCAGCTGGTCCCATCACCCATGAGACCATAACCTGAGCTGAAACCAAGAGTCTGATTAGCCACCCAGGTTTCCTTACTTCTTTTCTAATCTTATTTCCTTCTTTTTTCTTGTGTTATGTTTAATTTACTCTTTTATTTTCTAGCTCTCTAAAATTAATTCATGGGTTATTGCTTTGAAATATTTCTTTTCAAATCCAGGCATTTCATTTATAAATTTTCTTCTAAGCACTGTTTTAGATACATGCCATGAAGTTCTATGTATTGTGTTTTCATTTTTGTTCAACTCAAAATGTTTTCTGATTTCTTTTTTGATTTATTCTTTAGTTCATTGGTTGCTTAGAGGTGTGCTGGTTAATTTCCAAATATTTTTGGATTTCTCATGTTCTTCTTTCTTTTTTTATTTCTAATGTAATTCCATAGTGATCAGAGAACATACTTTATAGGAATCCAATTATTTTACATTTATTGAGAATTCTTATGGCCTAGAACATAATCTTTCCTGAAACATGTTCCATGTATTTTTTCTACTGCTGTTGGATAGTGTATTCTATGAATATCTCTTTGGTCATCTTCATCAATAATGTCTTTCATAATCTTATGTCTCACATCCTTAATAATCTTGCTGATTTTCACTCTAACTGAGCTCGCTATTTGTGGGAGTAGGGCATTGAATTGTCCAAATATTTTTGTTACATTTTCTATTTATCCTTTAAATTGTCTAAATCTGCTACATATATTTTTTAAATATTTTGTTAGGTGCATGTGTGTTTATAATTATTATGCCTCCCAAGTGAGTTGATCTTTTATTTTTTTTTAGATTTTTTTAAATTTATTTATTTGAGAGAGAGAATGAGAGAGAGAGAGCACATGAGAGGGGGGAGGGTCAGAGGGAGAAGCAGACTCCCTGCTGAACAGGGAGCCCGATGCGGGACTCGATCCTGGGACTCCAGGATCATGACCTGGGCCGAAGGCAGACACTTAACCAACTGAGCCACCCAGGCGCTCGTGAGTTGATCTTTTATAATTAGAAAATGTCCATCTGGTAACTAAAAGCAATTTTTTTCTTAATGTCTTTTGTTTGACATTAGTATAGTCACTCTGGCTTTCTCATGGTTACTGTTGCATGGTGTATCTCTTCCCCTCCTTTTATTTTTGATTAATTGTGTCTTTGAATCTAAAGAGTACCTCTTATATGGGGTATATATTTGGATCTTTATAATTTTTTGTTTGTTTCATTTTTGTTTCTATCTATTCTGACAATCTCTGCCTTTTAATGAGAGTTCTTAATCCATGAATGCTTAATATCATTATTGACATGGTTGGATTTATATCTACCATTTTGCTATTTGTTTCCTTTATGTTTCACACCTTCTCTCTCTCCGTCCCTCTCTCTGTCTCTCTCTCTTTTCCCTCTATTTCCTTTCTTGATGTTATGTTGATAATTATCTAATGTGCCATAAAATTGTTTTGTTGAATTATCTACTGGATGTGTGTGTGTGTGTGTGTGTGTGTTTTGGTAGATATTTTTTAGTTTTCGCTCTAGGGATTGCAACATAATTCTTAATGGGTCAAAAATTCTAGTTTCTTTACATACCTCATAATATTCTTTTGAAAGCTGAACTTTTAGAATTACATTGCAGCAATTCTAGACTCTGGTTTCCACCAGGATTGATATTTGCTTCTATTTTTATGTTTATTAGGGACTTGGTTGGACTAATTTGTTGCCTGTGTGGTGACTGATGTCTCTGCTCAGTTATTTGTTTCTATTTTTGTCTTCTTTAATTCTTGTTTTGCTTTTTAGGGTTAGTTTGTTTGACATAGTTCTTGGGTCAACATAGCTTAGTTCTCATCCAATGCTTGTTTAGAGGCTATGCTCAAACACTTGGAAAGAGTAGGACTTTCACATTTTGCCAATAGATCTCTTAAAATCCAGTAGCTCATTAAGACCCCTGCAATCTTTTCTAAGTTTGCACACAGTGCTGTGCATACAGCCTTTCTTGCAGTGAGCCTGCTAGTAGACTGCAGCCTACACCCCCAGGTAAACTTCTGGATGATAGAGCTGGAATGGGTAAGAACAAAGCAGCCCTGGACTAAAATTCTACAATCCTCCACTATTTTTACTGAGGCTCAGTTGATATTCTTAAAGTCATGTTTCTCATTTATTGTATGGTTTTGGTCAATTTCCAGAGCACTTGAATGGTTATTTTTGACAATTTGTCCAGTTTTTATCATTGCTTTTTTGGAGAGAGATTTTGTCATTTTCTTCAATTTGCCATTCCAGAAGTCTCACATTGTTCTTTTAAAGCTACTTTAAACTCAGGTGTTTTTTTTTTTTTTTTTCTCTCTATTTTTTTCTTGGTATGAAGTAGAAGTATTTGAAATGTTTCAATTCTGTTTGAATGCCAATTGTTATCTACATTGCAGCACCTACACGGACAACGATGTTTTTTTATAATAAAATATATTTAATTTTTTTATTATGTTCAGTGAGCCACTGTATAGTACTTTAATCTACTAAGAAATACATAACTTTTTTCTTCTCATATACCTTGTGTATAGCAACATATCCAAACTCCTTTGACTGAATTTCAGGATATCTTTACAAATTATTTTTTGTTGTTGTTTTTGTTCTTGTTTTGCTATAAATGTTCAATTTCTTTTGATAAAAAATGTACAGGAGTCTTTTATATAAACAATATATAAGAAAAATTCCTTGTCATACTGTTTGAAATAGTCTCACAATTGGAATAGTAAGACAGATATCACAGTTCTTAGATGAAAACTGGGACATGTTCACCAGCCTCTTTAACTTTCTAGTGAAATTTCTATCTTAGAAAAATTCCATATGGAGCTGGGGAAAAGTATGCCTTTTTAAATCTAATGCATTAATCAAACATTAATTTTTGCTAATGTGGGTAGAGAAAGATCATAGGATGATTATGTGGCATATGTTTGATACATAAAAACAGGAGTGCAGCACAGTTCTGCCTGAAACTATGATTTGTTGACTAAAAGAGAAATTCTCATCATAAAAATCTCAAGAAGTCTTGTAGCTATTTAATAAAGATGGATGTCACCTTGGTGTAGGTGGTGTCACTGAAGTTGATTTACACTGTTAATTCTTTCTCAACTTTATTTTTTCATAAGTAGATTCCCATGCTATTATCAGAATATGTAATATTCAGACTTGTAGGAATTAGAAGCTGGAAAGGTTTCAGTAAACGGCTAAGAATTTTACAAGTAATAATACTGTTCAAGTTCACTTTTTAAGTTCAGTTATGAAGTTATTCACTCACCCAGTTATTCAGTCATCCAGTTCTTCATGTCATTATTTGATTATGTATAACTTTAAAAAGGATAAATTGAATAAAATTTTTTATTTAGAATTAAACATTGAAATATCTGGTACATTTCAAAGCACATAAAATAAGCTGAATCATTCTGAAAGGCATTTTGTGTCTGGAATTTGTCTATAAGCCTTCTGAGCATCTCAGAGACCAGCTAATTCCTCACCCCCTTTAGCCACGCCTATCTTAAGATTGTCTATCCATACTGAAAACATGCCAACTTTGCTATCATTTCAAATAGACTTCTTTATTAATCTGTCAATATTATCAATAACAGCTCACAGTCATTTTAGAAATAAGAATTCCCGCCTCAAAATTATTCAAGGATGAAATGGGTAAATGTGCCTTTTTGTGTAAAGTATAATTTTAGATTCTTTCACATATTAGATTCCTTTAACTCTCACCTCCTTCCCTGAAGTAGATTCTCTACTATAAGCATGGAAACTGTAGGACAAGAAGTTAAATAAGCCATCGGAGAGCTCATAAATTTTCTAACTGGAATTTCAATTCACGCATATCTGATTGCCAAACTCACACTCTCCCTATGTTCGTGGTGCGTAATAAGTATTAGTTGAGCACCTACTATGCCCAAGTCCATATGCCAGGCTTTTTAGGTTTCTTTGTAGAAATCTCTTACTGCACCCTTTAAATAAAGGTTCAGATTAAAAAAAATGACTTGAACTTGTTTTTCTACTTATTCCAACATCACACATTTATAAAACATTCAGGAGCTTTGTATCTTATCAGAAAAATACATACCAAAAACCTGAACTCTCATTATTTATTCAGAACAAGGTCTTTTCATTTACTTTGTCTTCTTTAAGTACTGAGTACTGGCAGTGATGTGCCACCTTCAGGAGTTTTTATTCTCACACTTAGGTTACAAGGATAGCAGCAGTATTTTCATAGTTTTCCTGTATGTGGGTAGGACTCCAGGTATTCATCCTGGATTGAAAATATACTAGAATTTCTCTTTTTATGCTTAATAAAAGATCACCTTAAAATAAATCTGTTTCCATTTTGAATAACAAAGCCAAAGTCTTATATTCCAGCTTTACAATAAAATAAAATGAAGATTTCCCTTTAAATGGAACATCCTGCATCTCAAAAAGTTGAATAAGATGACACTTAAGAAGTCATTCCAGCCAGTTAGTTAGGGCATGGGGGAAAGTTCAACACTAGAACATTCTCTGAATGTATTGTATTTTTATTTGATTATGAGCAGGATTCATTTTCATTTAATTTGCCAACATGCCTCTCAGTGTTTTATTCTTAGATAAACAAGTGACTGTAGGCATGTTGAGCCAATTACTCCTATTCTGTTCCTAAATTGGCATTAATACAGTAGCTGGATGGAAATGGTCCCATGCTTGCTGACACATTATTAATGACCAGTGATGCAAAAAATATTGCTATAGCCATACTTACTTGTCTCTATGCTTGAGATCAATGGGCTTGATCACTCTCATGCTGCATATTGTTTTTGCTTTTTTGAGGAAAAGTCAGCATACTTTTACCAACAGGAAAGTCAGCTTCATATCTCCCAGCTCTACTGGAGGCTGAGTTCTGGCATAGATGAAACGAAAAATTTCAATGCTTTTGCTTTGGTCCTGGATATCCACTAATAATGTTTAATATTTTGGGACAACATTCTAATTACAACATATGGTAACTTTTTTTTGTTTGTTTTTTGATAGAAAGGATACTAGATATATTCCATCAACAGGTCATATCATATCCTCATGATATTAATGGTCAAGTACCTGATGGTGACCAAAAATAGCCTTAAAAGCTTAGGGCTAAAATTTCAGTATTGAAGTTAAATACTCAAGCTCTGTAGTTAAAAAAATCTGGGATTTAGTCACAACTGTTCTACTTAATCAATGAGTTAACTTGGACACATTACTTAAACTTTATCTAAGATTTTTCATCTCTCAGATGAGGGTGGTATTAACCACCTTTTTTTCTTTAATAGAGTTATTGTGAGCAGTAAATGATATAACTCAGTCTATATCATCAAATTAACCTTCATGTTCCTTCAGCTCCTACCTAATACTTTGCTTACTGTAATCAGAATCTTATCTTGTTCCTGGCTTCAAGCTCTTACTTCAACAGATCCCAGGATTTAGGCCCCTTTACTCAAGTAGTGTTTGGAGTCTGTGCCTCATTTTCACATATTTTGCCCCTGAAAGTATGATCCTATGTTGTCTCCCCTGTATTACTAAAGATTCCAGTTCTTATTCTCTTGCCCCTCATGGAGCTGATCCCAAGAGTGTTCCTCAGCACACACAAATCAGTGTCCTGAAGTTTGCTACCTGAGAAAGTTATCTAAGGCAGCCCCCATCTCTGGTTGGATTCCTCCTCACTCTTTTACAATGACCATCTACCTGTTCAGGTATATATTTATTATCACCTATATTTATTACTAACTTTTTGGGTCCTTAGAAACAGATTGTATGTTTCAGGACATCTATCAATCAAAGCATCCATTGTCAATCATTCCAAATATTTGTTCAAGCTTTATGACCCAAACATTGTTCTAAGAGACGCATATATAGATTGTCTCATTTAATCCCTGTGACTCTCTGAGGTGGGTGCTATTATTATCCCCATTCTTCAGATGAGAATGCTGAGTCACAGTACATGGAGGAGCCAGGATTTCGAATTTAAACCTCTGCCCTCTGATTCCTGAGGTCATACTCTTCACCACTCTTGTTTCCCCATGGCCACGAAGCTAATTGCCTCCCACCCAGGACTCCTGCAGATCTCCCATTTCCAGACTCCTTGAGGCTTTTCCAGATCTCCAGTTGAAATACTCTCTGAAGTATAATTAATACTTTTATGCTTCTCTGCAGAATCTGGCTGAAGTTGGGACTTTATTTCACTTGACTTCTTCCTCTTCACTATCCTGAATCTGTACTCTTACAGGTCTCTCCCAAGAGCACTTCCTTAGTAAATCACTTGCACATAATCCTCATCTCAGGGTCTGCCTCTGACAAACACAGGCTTAGCACAAAGAGTTAACTATTAGGAATTTTGAGGGAAAATAGAGAACATGATTTATGAAGAAAATACCAAACATCATATGATTTCAACCACAAATATTTCAAGACATAAAGGTATTCTATTATCCTTGTCATGCATAAGAGAAATTAATAATAATTCCTTGATAACATCAAAAACCCATTCAGTGTTCAAATTTCCACTTGTTTGGAATTTTTATTTGTTTATTATGTTTATTAGTTTTTATTTGCTTGAATCAGGGTCCACATAAAATTCAAATAATGTAATTTGTTGATGTTTATTGAAGTATTTTTTGTAAGGTCTGCCCAATTTATTTATCCTTGTGATTTATTTGTTGGGGATAGGGTTGTTTATCCTGTTAACGTTTCCTACAGTCTGCATTGTGTTGATTCTATTTCCATGGCACAGATTAATATGTTACTCTGTAAATTGCTAACTATTTGTAGAAGCTTGATCTGATTCAGTTTTATTTCTTCTGGCAAGACTGCTTCATTGGTAGGTTGTATGTCCTTCTATCAGGAAACACATAATGGCTGATTGCTTCTCTTTTTTATGTTAACAATTGTTGAGGATCAGTGCCTAGATTCATTAATTCAAATAGAAGTTTCAATGTGATAATTTCTAATTTTACAATGTCTTCTTTATCAGATTAAAACCTCTATAAAGGGAAAAAAAAAACCCTTCATCTAATATCTGGTTTACTAGTTTTCTAGTTATTATCCAAAAGGCAATAGAAATGCTTCACCTTTCATTTACCAGTTTCAAAATAATGAGCTTGGGTTTTTGTAGAATCTCCCAATGATGACCAGTGTGTTTTCTTTGCTCATTTTGTTTTCATTATGAATTCATGTATTTAATCATACTTAATGTGTTTCACTCCATGGCAGTTATTATTCTTATTAATGTTCAAATTGTCTCATCTTTGACCAATGAGACTCTCTTCAAATTGACTCTTCAGGAATTTTTGGATAGCAACCTTCATTTCTGTTAATACAGGATGTTCCCAGTACATTTTCTGCCCCAGACTTGGAATCACCTATTTCTCCAAGATGCCCTGTCTGAGAAAGATCCCAGGTCCATGTAACTTAAACCCTTTCATGTGATGTTCTCATTCTTCTGAAAATTGAGAATCTCCTCTTAAAGGTGACTGATGATCCTCCAGTTTTGAGCCAGTGGCTCTCCCTTAGCCATTCTCTAGGATTTCTTTTAGAATTTTTGTTTCTGGAACTTCTTAATTTTGACACTCTACTTTTTTTTCCTCTTCCTTTTTCTTAATTACACTCCTTTCCACTAGTTTTTGTTAATCTCCTCTCTTCTGGTCATTACATGTAAGTGAATTTTACACATACATATATGTGGTATGTATTTATATATCCCCTAAAGGAAGTAAATAGTAATTTCTGGGTATTCAAGGCATCTCTGGGTATTCAAGGAAGGGCTCAGTTCCTTCAACAAATATGCAATATGTACTGAGAACATACTATATATCAAGCACTTTTATGTGCTGGGATAAGTTAGTGAATAAAGCAGACAGAGCTTTTGTTTAAGTATCAGAAGATAGAGGATTAAACAAAATAAAAACATACACATATATATTTATATACACTTGATAATTACTATACAGAAAATTATAGTTGTAGAGATGGATTTCAAGTACTCAGGAGGGCAATAAGCCCAGAAGGCCTCTCTGAGAGGCTGAAACCTAACCTAAGTCCTGAGGAGGTACTGAAGTATACATACATCTATATAGGGCAAAGCATGCTGGAGAGAGGAACCAATAAGTGCAAAGGCCCTGAGGAAGATGTGTGCCTTGCATGTTACAGACATAGTGAGGAGTCACCTGTGGCTTGAAGTAAATGAACTCACAGAAGGGGAGTAGGATTTAGGATCAATACAGTAAAGAGCGGGGGAAGCAGAACGCATAGCACCTTATACGCCATGAGAACTTTGGCTTTTACTGAGTGAGTGAGAACTATTTGAGGTCATTGAGCAGACGAGTGATGTAATGTAACTTAACAAATTGGAGGGATCTCTTGGGCTGACATGTGGCAAGTAGACTGTAAAGGGGCAAGAGGAGTAGCAGGGGGACTTGTTAGAAGGTTATTGCAATAATCTCGGCCAAAGACCAGAGCATTAGCAGAGCTGTTGTGTAAGAAGTGGAGAAATTTGCCTAATTGAGAACTCATTCCCTGCCAACGCCAGAACCTGGCACATTGCCCTGATGTGCCAGTGGGAGCCAATTACACTGTGTCCAGGAGGCACTACATTTTATACTTTCCAATTAACCCATTCTTGCATCCTCAAGCAAGCTGTATTCTGATGAATGCAAACATGCCCACCTTAGTCAGAGGTTTTTGGCCACTACACTGCATTCATCCTTTAAACACACCAGAACACAACACATCTCATGCCATAAGCATGCTGCATTCTGTAAGCATAATCCTTCCTGCTGCAGCCCCTAATGACCTATGTGATGGCCACCCAGCTCAGCTTGTCTTTCATATCTACATTTGAGATTCTCTATCCATCAGTCCTCCTCTAACCCCTCAACATTTAGTAACTTCTACATCTTGTTCCGCATCTTTGATATTTTCAATCTGTTCATTTAATCTATGTTGAGCTTTGTATTAAAAACTACCAGATTACCCTTTATCATCTCATTCTGGACTTCAGATAAAATGGTTCAAAATGAGACTAAAGTTTATGGTAAAGTACAAGTTACGTCATGAATATCAGGGTCATATGATGACCTTTATTGCTCAGTCTCCTCAACCTTGGCTTAGGAGTCCTGAAATTGGCCCAATTGGGCAGGAATTCATGAAAATACTGCCCAAAGAGAAATATCAAACTAATGAACATTGATGGTTTTCCTTAAGATGATTACTAGCAAGGTGCAAATCATCTGTTATCACCCTGGAATGAACTCCACCAATTCAAAATAATAGGAAAAATAAGGAAAATAAGGAAAAATAGGAAAAATAAGGAAAAAGACTGATGTTAAGAGTTGTCAAGAATACTTTTATCTGAAGTTAGTAGTTCGCAGACATCTTAAATAAATAAGTCCATAAAACTGATAATAAAACAAAACACACACACGCACATACTCATATACATTCAGGTAAATTATACCAAATACTGTCATTGAAAAATATGTACTCAATAGTTTTAATGCCAACCACTATAAGCTCATTCTCTCTCTAATGAAGATGGAAGGAAAGCAGGAACCACATATACCCTTGTCTACCTTAAGCTCTGAGTCATAGATCTTAAAAGGTGATGTACTCCACTTCAGAAAATCCCAGATCCCGACTCATTTTATTTTTTTCCATTTTCCTGACTACAGATATATAAGGCAGGAAAAAATGTTAACTATTGTGGGCTGGGTCAGGGAAGGGAAGGGAACAGAGCGAAGGGTGCTGTTAGAGACTCCGCTGTGTAATCAGCTCTAGGGAAGTATGGGAAGTCAATCATCTTGACCTAGTAGTTCTCAATCTGCCTCCTGTCTTACTGGCCTCTATGTTTTTAGAATGGAGTGGGCATCTGATGTAGTCTGAGAACTACTCCCTGCCTCCTCCATACAGGCACTTGGGCCCAAGGTTGCATAGAGTGTACACAGTGCTGTTGCAATTTGGATAGCTAACCATGGTTCAGAGAAGTGCCTGAGAATGCAGTTGCAGCAGAACAACAGTTCTGTGCAGTGGTGCCACACAATTTGGGTTAAATCCCCTGATCAGTGAGGCTTTCACAGTGATTACTGTGTTTTCCAATATTAGATCATGACCTGAACAGCCCTTTGGTGAGGCTGCGATGGCTGCCCACTTTGCTGTACTTTTGATACAGCCAACTCTTCAGTACCATGCAGTATAGTTAACATTTGTTTGGGCAAAGTAACAGCTATTCAATTCACACGGGCTGACTCAAAAAGGAAAAATGTGCTGAGGAGATTCTTGGATTCAGAAACCAATGGAGGAATGTATTTGGGCTTCAGAAATTGTACTCCAGAAACCAATACTGCATTCCATGTTAACTAACTAAAATTTAATTTTAAATAAATAAAAAGAAAGAAATTAGTGAATCCAAGGATTCAAACAATGTTAAGACTTTTTCTCTTATTTTTCTGTGCTGCTTTCCAAGTATCTCTTTATTCAGCCCCCTGTATCTATACACTATCTTCCTCCATTTCAGTTCATGAAACAAAAACATGGCTGTGGTGGTTCCTTTATTGCACACATTAGGATTCAAGTATCCAAGGAATTAATGCTCCAGGAACCTTGGGCCCAAGTGCAGAAATCTGGACAAAGGTTCAGCTTACAGTTTGTTCCCAACCACTGGATCAGCCATCTGGTGTGGCTCAGTGGTGTCGGCTGCCAGGGTATTCCTACTATCAGCTAATTCTGAACCCCATTTTTTTTAAAGATTTTATTTATTTATTTGACAGAGAGAGACACAGCGAGAGAGGGAACGCAAGCAGGGAGAGTGGGAGAGGGAGAAGCAGGCTTCCCGTGGAGAAGGGTGCCCGATGCGGGGCTCAATCCCAGGACCCTGTGATCATGACCCAAGCCGAAGGCAGACGCTTAACGACCGAGCCACCCAGGTGCCCCATGAACCCCACATTTTACTAGAAGACCAATCAAATCTGTCCAGAAAGAGAAGACATGGAGTGATATGGCTGCTCCTGCTTCTATAATGAAATTGGGGAGGAAAATACAATTCTTAGAAAAAAAGGTGCTAGGGGAAGACTAAGATAACTGTATATTCTGTCTGCTTCCCTATGGCCATGATCTTTTCCCCTTTGCATATTATATATCATAGCTTCCCAGCATCTCTTTCTAAATGCACAATTGTCACTATACCCTCCCCACAGACACATTTAGGCATGTTGTCAACCTGAATAATTTGGAAATTTTCATGTCCAGAAAATTTTGGAATGACTTAATGTCATTGTAATACAATGTATGCTTTATTTTTTCCTACATATAAAGAGAAATAATCATGCTGCAAAAACAAATGTAGAAATCGGAGGGGGAGATGAACCATGAGAGACTATGGATGCTGAGAAACAAACTGAGGGTTCTAGAGGGGAGGGGGGTGGCGGGATGGGTTAGCCTGGTAATGGGTATTAAAGAGGGCACATATTGAATGGAGCACTGGGTGTTATACGCAAACAATGAATCATGGAACACTACATCAAAAACTAATGATGTCATGTATGTTGATTAACATAACATAATAAAATTAAAAAAAAACAAATGTAGAAACTGTTTGTAATAATTAAGAAGAAATAATTCTTAACTTAATAATATTGGCTTAGGAAGAGAGTCAAACAATAGATAAACAGGATACCTCTTTGGAAAAATAATTAAAAAAAGGGCTATAAAGATTAACTTCCCATTTTTATTATGAGAAGATATACTAAAATGTACGTTCATACTCTTCAGCATATCAGTATTGGCTGAACATCTATTTCCACTAAAATTAGTTTTCCAAGGACATGCACTACAACATAATCGAAAGTTGCTTTTTTAATACAGATTGTCCTCCAAAATAATTTTATAGTTGCTAAGCAGTCAATTGCCAAACTGCATACTAAAATATACATAATGTGAATGGAGGCAAGACACAGGAGTAGGCAAAGGCGAGGAAGAAACACAGTGATTTCTATTCAGTTGGAAAAGGAATTAATGACTGGCTCAGTGAGAACGCTGGAAAGCTATGCCACCACCAGCATGATATTGTTGCAAACTGCTTTCTGTGGATAGAATTCTTGCCATGAAAGCTTGGTTCAGCTTTTAGCAGCAATATATGTGGGTTTCACCCTGGCAATCAGCACATTTATGATGGTCTTATTCAGGCCAAGAACTGGCTCAGGTGTTTTATTTTCAGGCTGAGATGTTTCCATGTATATAACTATATTTACAATAGAGAGGAACACCCAATATTCCTATTAAGACATAGATAGCACAAGTTCACTGGAGATGAGGCATAAAATTTTGCAAAACTCTCTGTCTAGAGTTGGTGACTACGTATCACTTTGGGGCTGATCCTTATTTATTTTCAAGGATCACTCATAGGGAGCTTCCCATTGGTCTCCTTAATTGTGGAGGTCCAGGGCTAGCTGGCATCAATTGCTTTGGGGAAAGGTGTAATGAAATATTTTATGACCTGAAAAGGACAGATCTATTTGAATCCCCTTTGGTTGGCAGAACAGGTCCCTAAGAAGAATACATCAATTTGTATGAGTGAGAAAGGGACAAAATACAAAACTGGAAACCACAGTGGGAGGAAAGGAGTCCTGACTGGTGATTCAGGGTCAGACCAGGGCCTGTGGATTCACAGAAGAGACTGGATATGGCCCTGTATGTGGCTGATGGTGAAGCCCTTCTGGAAATAGACACCCTATACCATGGGTGAGTTTGTGGTTTGGTGGATTACATATAAGTATTGATATATGCACCTTAGCTGAAAGAGTAGATCAGGGAATTTGAATGTGCATATAAGAAACTTTTAAAAATACAGTTGACCCTTCAACAAAATGGGTTTGAACTGTACAGGTCCACTTATGGATGTATGCATGGATTCTTAGTTTTCAAAGAATCAGAAGTTATTGAGAAAAATACAGACTTTGAAGTAAAAAATTAAGATTTAAACACTGCTCCTATAAACTCATGGCAATTAGAAAAATTACTTGAATTTTCTGCCTTAATCTAACCCACGAGTTTACTGTGAGGATCAACTGTGCTGTCCTAAAACCACACGTGCACGTAAATTAAAGTACTTAATACAGTTGACTGTGAATTTTTGTTTGTCTGTCTTTGGCTGCAAACTTTGTATGAATAAGGTTTTACCTGATTTGTTTTTGAACTCCAATGTACAATAGTCCCTCAGTATAGCTTATTGAGTAAATGGAAGTGTCTTCTCAACAGCAAAGAGCGCCACTCATCTTTGGGGCACCTGTGTGGCTCAGTCCTTAAGCGTCTGCCTTCGGCTCAGGTCATGATCCCAGGGTCCTGGGATGGAGCCCCGCATCGGACTCCCTGCTCAGTGGGAAGCCTGCTTCTCCCTCTCCCACTCCCCCTGCTTGTGTTCCCTCTCTCGCTGTCTCTCTCTGTGTCAAATAAATAAATAAAATCTTAAAAAAAAAAGCGCCACTCATCCTTAATACACAAATTTAATTAACATGATTCCTTTATTAGTTGGTAGTTAGAAATGTGCTTGTCAATAATGCCGAGCCTCAGGACATTATTACAAACACTCACTATTTCTGTGTTATTGATTCTTGGTTGCATTAGATAATAAGAATTTTACAGGAAACAATGATAGATAAACTAAATTTCATAGTTTATTCTAGAAAGGGAGTGGACCATAATTTTTTATTTTGAAGGAAAATGAATATTTTATATTATAAAAATATTTTGCCCAAGGCAAACATGCTTTAAGTGTCACACCCAAAGCCACAACAATAATTAATGGCACGTTTGGAATACAAAATGCCTTATATCATGTCTTACACTATGTGAAAGGTTAAGAAATTGTATTGAAGGTGTCTTGACATAAGATCAAAACAAAGAATAGGTGTGAATAGGTATTTTTGTGTTTCTTTAGAGCAATATCCAGCTGTTAGAGATCATTACTATCATTGCATCCCTCATTACCCTTCCTCTTCTCTCATCCAGTGTGTCAGTATATGTGTACAATAGATGCTCTGCCTCATGAATCAGTCCACATTCTTCAGTCTATGCTTTCCCACTAGTCTATCTGCTCCTGCTGATCATCCTCCATGGTATCTACTTCTTCTGACCCACTAAACACTAACAGAGGTAAAATTTTAATTAACATGTTAGTTGTCTTTAATTAATATATCAATATTAATTTATATTTTAATGAATATCAATTGACTAACTGTTTGAATAAAGGATGTCTGCTTGGTTAAAAACTTAGCCCAGGTTATACAACTAGTACCCAAGTATCTATTCATCAGAGTCCAATACCCATTATGTTTTCTTTTGCAGAGAATAAAACAAAGTATCTAAGAATTAGCCTTTTTAGATAATGATGGAGGATCCTTGCAGATGTTAATTACTCAGTTTTGTTGAAATATCCTCTACCATGTGCTCAAACAAAAGCCCTGAACACATACATATATAACAAAATGTAGAAATTGAAATCTCAGAATAAAAGGAAACATGTATCAATGTGTGGGTATGGTTTTCCCACTTTTTTTTTCCTATCTACCTCCTACTCATTATTCAGTTAAATATCTGTTCTGCACTTAAGCCTTCCCTGACTCACCTAAGGTAAGTCATATCATCAAGCAAATATTCATTAACAAGTGGACATGCCATGACACTGATCATACTTTATTGAATGTTTTTATTTAATGTTTATCTTTGTTGCTAAATTTTACTTTTTAAAGACAGAATGTATCTGCTCTCTTTGCCCAATTTTCCATACATAGTAAAGGGTTTGGTGAATGAATGGAGAGCTAGCTACAAGGAAAGAAAGCAGTACTCCCTCTCTTCTTCCAATTCATCAAACCACCAACACCAAATGTGTATGCATGTGTGCCCACACACAGACACACACTACACACAATGCAAATGCAATTGATTAAAGGCAAAAGTTAGCCTTTGGTGACATAAAAAGATTAAGAGTCTTTTATACCCAAGCTATTCTTGCTCTCTGTATATTTAAAATATGAAAGTGTAGTGCTAAGAAAAACAAAATTCTACTGTGTAAATTTTAAAAATCTTACTGGCTTTATTCAAGGATTCATGAATCAGGCAGCATCCCATCTAGCAAATAGAAAAGAGCTCTGAAGAGCTGTACAAAATGAAAGACTTTTATAAGCAGAATTGGGTCGGACAAAAAAGGTGTACCAGCAAAGAACTGATTGTCTGTGGCAAGGTCACCTTCCTTTAGGGGAAGATAGGGTTCATCAGACAGATTACCTCACTAGTGCTGACCAGGTAATTCCAGATTGACTGGTTTAAGATTCCGTTTCTGGCAGAGGCTGAAACTGTAATTAAGTTGAGTAGTAAGTCTCTAATTAGTGATGTGGGGCTTAGCACGAGTGACTCCATTTAGAATGTGTTGTCTCTTTGTTTAACAGTAGCAAGTTTTGACACAATTATGGTTGATGCTGTTTATGTCAAAATGCACTTAAAACATCAATATAATGGAATCTCTCTAGCATTATTTCTTATGGATGTACTGCAGAGATTTGGGAAATGTAATGCAAAAGAATTTATAATCCAAGACTTTATTTATTGAGAAAATCACCCATGTTTTATTGGCATGGCACTACATTTACTGTAATTGCCTAATATAACCTTAAGTATACTTAATTGCCTTTTCTATCCTCTTTCCACTGACAAAACTGTGGCATGATTATAAAATACCAAACATGGACAGCAGAAGGAAAATTTTGCTTGAGAAAGAATGCACTGTTTATTATTTGTAAAATGTCACATTATTAGTTCTACTTATTCTGCACTTTAGTTATAATATATGCATACTGAATAGCAAATTTAGAGAATAAAAGAAAATGCTTGTTTCATATAGGATCGTGTGGTATAATAAGAAATATATTTGGTCTCTGTCCCAGCTTCCTGGAGCAAAACTCCTAAAATGCCTGTAACTTCCTGAGTGATAGGAATGTCTTTTATTATTCAAATTTCAATTACACCTTAGCTCATGCTAAGGAGGTGACTTAGGACAGGGCCACTAGGTAGCCTTAGTGGGCTCATCACCAGAAAGGCCAAGTGATTGGAGAGCTGAAACTTTCAACCGCCCACTGACCTCCAGGAGAGGGGAATGGTCTGGAAATTAAAGATCTACAAAAACTCTTGAACAAGGAGAACCAATGAGCTTCAGGTTGGTGAATGCATCCACATGCTGGAGGGTGGTGCACCACGGTTCCCTGAGGGGGGTAGTTCTTGCACTCAGGACCCTCTGGATCTTGTCCTCTGTACATCTTCATCTAACTGTTCATCTGTATCCTTTATCATATCCTTTATAATAAATGTAAGTGAATGTTTCTCTGAGTCTTTGAACCGCTATTTCTAGGTAGAGAGTGTTAGAATTGAGTTAAATTCATAGGACACCCAACCAGTGTCCCCTGAGAATTTGGGAACTGCCTGGTGTTGTTGGAAAACACACAACAGAAATGACTATGCCATATTGGATTCTCAAGATTTTGCTTAGGTCACTGATGGACTCACTTAACACTCCTGCTCACTGTATCATATAACAAAATGCTTATCATATGTCGTACATTTTTCTATGAACTAAGCACATATTTTTCAAAACTCTATAGAAGAGATACTAATTTTATTCCCATCTTGCAAATGACTAATCCAAGCTCAAATACTTTGAAAACTTTAAGTCATACACCTAACATATAAATGAGCTCCATATAGACACAGGCCCATCAAACTTCAGTGTTCATGCTCTGAACTGTTGCCCTATCATAGACCTTCTGCTACACACATGTGTGGTTCCCTACAGTTTGCCATTTCTCCTATTGTAGCTCTTATAAAACTTGTTCTTTGTAATTAAGTTAAATCTAAATTTTTTTGCCAAATAACTGAGAACTAATGGGAATCAGGAGAGTCCCTTCTTATTCTTAGATAGTAAGAGAAGTAAATTCCCTAATCCTAACAAGTGGCATCTCTATATTTAGAACAGATTCACTGTGGCAGAGGATTTTAAAACTCACTAGGTATCCGAGAGCTTTCCTATACTTCCCAGCCTCTTGTGATTGTTCTGGGTTATGTGTCTAGCTCTGGCTAATGGACTGAATGAAAGTCACTATCATTTGGAGGCAGTAAAAATTTTCTGGGTAATGCTCTACCTCTCTCTTTTTATCATTCAGTGACCCTGGAAACCATGTTTTGAGATGGCAGGACTTAATATGTTAAGAATAATGAATCCCTAAGTCAATACAATGAGTTTACCTGGAAATCCACTGAAATGTAGCAGAATTTATGTGGATGGAAATAAACCTTGGTTTATTCAGCTCAATCAGATTAACACAAACACAGGAAAGAGACAATAAACATACAGTGATTGATCCAAAATCTTGAAGTTAAAGTTAATTAGCATGCTTTCAGTTTGAGGAATCAGAAAATCTTACTACAAATTACTTCAACAATAGGAAATGTATTATCTTATATGAAAATGTAATCAGGAAGTGGCTTATTCTAGCATAGCAGCTCAGCGATGTGCTCACAATATGACTACAAGCCCCAAACGTCATGTTATTAAACTTTAATATCTAAGGTTAGGGAGGAAAATGTTCTATTCTCACGTCTAGTTTTAAGGGAAGGGGAATTTTCCTATTACCCTTTTCCCATACAACCCCTTCCCCCTTTATATGTAAGTGTCAAATTCTCCTGCCTAAACCAATTGCTATAATTGAATTGAGCTTTACTAGGATTGGTTCCCTAGTCTAATCAACATTCATTACCTGGGCTAAGAGATTCCATAAAACAAACAGTCACCTAATTTCTGAATAGACACAGGATTCTGCTACCAAGAAAAAAAGTCAATAATGGTTACTAAGGAGGTAACAGTGTCTGACAATAAGAAAGATATTCAGAGAGTAATGTAAAATGTTCTTTCAACATTACGCATCTGAATTCAAATACAATTTTAAGGTCAAAATGTAGTTAATATTACTTTCTCTTTAAACATTCTATTTTTTCCCCAGCTGCTTAATGTTTTATAGAAGCTCCAAACATGTTATCATCGTTTGTTAACCTAACACAGGAGTAGAAAAGCTTCTGATGGGAGCAAAAATTTCTCATCAATGCTCAACTATTTCGTTTCTTTTTAAATCACAACTTTCAGGTAGCTGGCTTTAAACTATTATTTTATTTTTTCTATTTAATTTTAAACTATTTGTGTTGGTGTCAAGTAGAAAATACCAAATTTGTTAATATTCATTTTTGAATATTAGAGCACATGGGTATTTTTAAGCAACGACCAATTTAGGGTTAAAATTGGATTCTCTTCATTCTCCAATAGGCTGCCACATTAAGCCAACTTGACTGAGAAGACATTTTGTATTTAAGGAACATAATGTTTTTTTAATGTAAACTCAAATTCAATTCCATATTATGACCACGAAAAGAGAAGCTCATCCAAGGAAACATTACTGTAATTGTAAAGGTTGGTCAGGAGCTAAAATAGACTATTCTGTTTTTTGGTTCAAACTTTAACAATTTCTGAGGTGATTTCTAAGAGAATCCACTATAAAGTCCCCACTGTGTATGCTTTTTAAGAACTTGTATTATAGTCTCCACCTCTCCAAAGTATGAATTTAAATGATTGGCACTAATGTGCACACAGGATCAGGTGTGTTATTGGCTCTTCAAGATCGCTGGAGCGAGGAGGTGAATGATCTGTGAAATGAAAAACCTGACCCAAAGCGCGGAAGGAGTCCAAGAGGGCAGTTCCGTCGTCCTGGCAGCACCCGCTTAGCGCGATTATGAGAATCACACAGGTGGATCATAAAAGCTCCCTAAATCTCAAAGCAGGGAGGGCAGATGAGGATGCTTTAATGAGCCATTTTATGCCTGTCCTTTCCTTAGTACATCTTTCTTACCTCTCAGCTACTCAGAGTTGTAACAATTAATAGTCTCTACCTCAAAGTGAAGTATTAAGGGGAGGAAATTACCTGAACGATTTGAGCTGAATGACTCAACTTTACCTCCATTTTCAAGAGATAGAAGTGGGCAAGGGGGAGATTAAAAAGGAAGAAAGAAAGAAAAGAAGGAGGGAAGGAAGGAAGGAAGGGAGGAAGGAAGGAAGGAAGGAAGGAAGGAAGGAAGGAAGGAAGGAAGGAAGGAAGG
>NC_058411.1:16476915-16477076 GCF_002201575.2 Neomonachus schauinslandi
AGGAAGGAAGGAAGGAAGGAAGGAAGGAAGGAAGGAAGGAAGGAAGGGAGGGAGGAAGGAAGGAAGGAAGAAAGAAGAAAGAAAGAAGATAGAAGGAAAGAAAGAAAGAAAGAAAGAAAGAAAGAAAGAAAGAAAGAAAGAAAGAAAGAAAGAAAGAAAGA